>NC_141873.1:83608431-83759946 GCF_056163025.1 Triticum urartu
TATTGGTCTCAAGGCATGGGCACACATGCATGGAGTGCCATGGCATTTTAATTCCAAAATTTAAAAAATGATCAAAAAAACATGAAACCTTGCTTGATTTAATGTCATGCCACCAAGATAATGTGGTAAAAAATTGGCCTGTTTGACGAAAGTTTGAACACATACCCCTCACAAACCGGAGCAACTCACTAGAAGGTTCATGGTTCCGAGAGGGAACAATGCATGTTTGATGACGAACGGGAGATAGCTTCCTCTTACGGCCTTCAATTTTTTTTCTACGTCTGACATGCACTAATACAACTGTCATGTGAATTTTTTTGGAAATTTCAAGGGTCATTTGACCTTTTAAAGACATTTAAGTGATTTTCTAGCCATTTAATGACCGTAATTCAAATTTGAACTACATCTACATGCAACACCTAACCATAAGGGTTTGAAAAATCATATTTTTGTGTATTTGTGTGCGAGTTAATTCCATGTGCAGTAAATTAGAATGAATTTTCAAACATATTGGTCTCAAGGCATGGCCACACATGCATGGATTGCCATGGCATTTTAATTCCAAAAAATTAAAAAATGATCAGAAAAACATGAAACCTTGCTTGATTTAATGTCATGCCACCAAGATGATGTGGTAAAAAAATTGGCCTGTTTACGAAAGTTTGGACACACACCCGTCACAAACCGGAGCAACTCACTAGAAGGTTCGTGGTTCCGAGAGGGAACAATGCATGTTTGATGACGAACGGGAGATAGCTTCCTCTTACGGCCTTCAATTTTTTTCTATGTTTAACATGCACTAATACAACTGTCATGTGAAAATTTAGAAAATTTCAGGGGTCATTTGACCTTTTAAAGACATTTAAGTGATTTTCTAACCATTTATTGACCGTAATTCAAATTTGAACTACATCTACATGCAATGCCTAACCATAATTGTTTGAAAAATCATATTTTTGTGTACTTGTGTGCGAGTTAAAAAATCATCAGATGATGTAAATATCTGGTGTTCAAAAAAGAAAATGTAAAGATCTGGAAAGACAACCGGCCGCCACATGATTGGCACTCTATCTCGCAGCTTGAGGTTTGGTAGGTGAGTGGCGGGGATCATTAATCAGACACGGTTCTGCATTGGAAACCGTTAGCTATTATGTTCACACACGGATTTTGCTGCGGGAATCGTGTGTGATTCAAATTACAATACTCGTAAATTCCGCTGACCGGCGTGTGTACTGTCCCCGTCGATCTAGATTCCGGCCGCCAATAAATACTACCTTGCTCACGTTGTCCCGCCTGCATTCTCTCTCTCAAATCTCTGCCCTGGCGCTACCGGTCTTCCCATGCGCCGATGAGGAGTCACCGCCCCCCGAGGACGCTCACTCGATTAGCAGCGACGAGGACCCCTACGCGCCGCCTGACGAAGTTGCGCCAGACCCCCCAACTTTGGATTGGTTTTGGGGACAGTACAATCTTTGTCTGTGGAAGTCACTGCCGTTGGCTGAGAAAGCCATGCAAGTGGCGTTCAAGAAGGAGATGGCGGAGGAGGAAGCTAGGTACCAGGCGACCTGTGAAGCCCGTGATGCCGTATGGAAAAAGGAGGCGGCGTAGCTTTGGGGGCGGGCGCGTCGTCATGCCAAGGAGGTGTACGAAGACGGGTACTTCACGAGGAAGGTCATAGGCGCCGGGCGCCTCGGTGCTACGTGGAGGTGGGTCGATAAGCTCCAGCGTGCCACCAATGAGGAGCTCTGGTGGGCGCCCAACGAAATGGCAAGATCGGCCACGCGCGTCCGCCAACAAGAGGCAGATCGGTACGTCAAGCGCTGCGAGGCGGAGGAGGCGGAGTACTGCCTCCGCACTGGGAAGACGCCACGCACCAGGGAGCTGCTGGCGAGGGGCTGCCGGAATACTGGCCCCAGGAGGGATTATTAGTTTTAGTATTGTTCATTTTCAATTTTATGCATTGTACCAAGTAGTTAAGTATCATCACGTATATGTGATGATATTACATATATATATATATTTTTGTGATGAACTAATGAACATTTAATATACATATTATGAGTTCCATTTTCTATCTGTTTTTATATACTAATTTGAATCTAGCTGTTATCATCCACATATACAGAATGAAAAGCGTATATACACACATTGAAACAGAACATATAAGAATGGAAAATAGAGTACACACATTGAAACAGAGCAATAAACATAGCAATACTATGATTGCTGTGAATACATAGCTATCCTTGTCGAAACGACTTTTCAAAATAAAACACGTCCACATGAGACCATGACCAGCAGCCCTTGCTTACGGTAGCTCTTGGCTATGCCTGAACTCGTGCGGGCGTTCGTCCAAGCGGTCGACACGCTCATGGTACATTTGGAGCGCGATCTCGAGATCCAAGTTGGCTATTTCATCGGAGCTCACCAGCTCAAGGATGCGATGTCCATGTTCCTCTACTACACCCAGGTGGACACCTGGGCCAAGGAGGCGGTCGAGCCTACGGACCAGCGCGTTGTCATCCAATGGGCTGCGGACAAGGTGAACGGCGGCACCCATGCGAACGGCGCGACGGGCGTCCGGTGCAAGTACGGCGCGGCCGGCCTCTGGTGCAAGTACGTCGCTGAGGGCCTCTACCCAATCCTGGCGAGGAATGGGGGAACTGACCGGACGTGTACTCAGTTGCGACGCCGTGTCGACAGTAGGCAAGCACCGATGGATCCGCTCTTGCTATGCGGCGTGCCGCGCCTCTCGCTCGATAGCGCTCCAACGGTCTTGCCGTGTGGCGAGCCGCAGCCTATCAGCGCAGATGCGCCTAGCTTGCTCTCCGGCGCGCCATCGATCATGTTGTGCGGCGAGCTGCAGCCTGTCGGTGCTGACATGCCTCTCTTGATCCGCGACGCTCAAGCACCATGCGCCAAAGGTCTGGTCAACACTGGCGATGAAGCGAATCATGGCATCGTCCATCGTGTTGCTGGGGAGCGCCTCGGCCTCGACGGGCCGTGGTGCCTGCTCGTTTTGCTCGTCGACGAGGTTGATGGCAGAGGCGGCGCTTTGGTGGGTTGGCATGCTTGGAAAAGGTGGAGGTGCTACAGGCTGTGCTTGTCGCCTCCGTGCGTCGCTCGCCGCCTATGCGCAATATCGCTGGGTGGCGGGAAACATGTGAGGAAATGGTAGGAAACGGTGGCGTGTTCATAAAACACCAACTATTAATGGGAATTTAGCATAGAAGGAACATCGAGCTAGCACAAGAACGAGATGATGATCAGATGAACACGGACCACACTAGGGAACCGTTTCTGTTATTATCGGTATTCGCGCACATTTCTGATTACAGACCTATTTGCCGCATATCACAAACATCTTGTTATATTGAACCGTTTCTGCTCTCATGTCTCAACGCAAACAGTTCATCCGAGTGAACCGCATGCCGTATATCGCACGCACCTTTGATCTGGGTGACCGTTTCTTTTGTGTTTCCTAATCACAAACAGTTCATCCGAGTGAACCGTATGTTGTACATCACACACACCTTCATCTGGCTGCCCGTTTCTTTTGTTACTCCTCATCACAAATAGTTAATCGAGCTGAACTATATGCCATGCATCGCACACGCAACTAAAATCTGAACCATGTTTGATGCATCCTCCATCGCAAACGTTTTGCACCTTTTTTGACAGTTTTTGACACCACCGTTTGTGATTATGGCATCGCACACAGTTTCATCGAAGAGTCTCTGATCGCTGTGTCGCGTTAGAAGCATCCTGCAGTAGTGTTGGATGGAAAAAATATGATACCGTGTGCACATTGATCCAAATGATGCCAAACTACAAAGATCTCAAGCCAACGGAAGTCATTAGAAGAATTGTTGCTCATGAGATGTCACTCAAGGATAAAGAAGAGCTTCACAACAAGTCTAGTGGTGCTTACAAAGCCTCATGTGATGCTCCAACATCATCAAGTGAGAAACATGACTTCAATGAGTTACTGAGCTAATGGTGAAGAATTTCAACAAGTTCTACAAGAGTAGAAGCAAAGAAAGGAGTTCCAAGTCAAGGTCCTACAATGACAAAAGATCTTCTAGTCGTGAGAGAAATTGCTACAATTGTGGAAGACCCGGACACTACTCCAATGAGTGTACGGCTCCCTAGAAAAGAAGAGAAGACTCACCTAAAAGGAGAAGTAGAAGATAAGAATCACCTCCAAGAGAGATAAGGAGTAGAGATGATCGTTATGAACGAAGAACCTATCGTAGAAGCAAGGATTCGGAAAGGAAGGACAAGTCATCAAGGAGCTACACAAAACGAAGACATCAAGCTCACATTGGTTAATGGGTATCCGGCTCCGACTCCGACCATCACTTGGAGGTAAGTTATCACTCTGACTCTGAATACACTCAAGATGAAGGTGTAGCCGGTCTAGCACTTGTGTCAACCAACTCCTATGACATATTTAACTCACCAAAGGAAGGAATTGGAAGATGCTTCATGTCTAAAGGCCCAAAGATATCACACCCCGAGTATGTTGATTGCAATAGTGATGAAGTTAATTTGCTAGGTAATGATGATTTACTTGTTGACAACTCTAGTGAGGAAAACTATGATGAACTTGCTTTTAATCATGCTAATCAAGATAAAACGAATGGCGATCATAAGAAGGAGATTGAGCGTCTAACTAAAGAACTAAACACTCTTAAGTTAGCTCATGAAACTACCTTGGAAGATCATCGAGAGATTTTAAAGACTCATGAGAAGCTACGCTTTGAAAAGATCAACCTTGAGCAAGAGCATGGGTTCCTAAAGGAAATCAATGATGATCTTCGCAAGAAATGTTCTTCTTACATTGCCAAGCGTTTGCTCTTGTCTACTTACATGTCACAAGTAAAATCTAGCAACAAGAGTAAGAAAGATTCTTCTCCTAGTAGTAACAATAATCATGTTAAATCCAATGTTGTTGCTTCTAGTAGTTCTCTTGATTCCACTAATGATTCTCTTAGCCAAGTTACACTTGAGCAAGAAAATAGCTTATTTAAGGGAATTATAGAGAAATGTGTTTACAAGAGCCTTGCCGGAAGTAAACAATTTGAGGAAATTGTACACAAGCAAGGAAGGCACCGGAAGAACCAAGGTGTTGGTTTTAAACTAAAGTTCAATGCCAATGGAGTTGAGTGGGAAGAAGATCAATACCCCAAGATGAAGTTTGTTCCTCAACAAGAGAAGTATGATCGTACTTCTTTCAAGGGAACACAAGATCAAGATGATCTTCCACCACAAGACCACAAGCAAAAAAGGCAAGGACATGCTTCAAGAGGAGATTGATGCATTTGAAGAAGCTCCCAAGGCCTTAGTAAAGTGGGTTCCCAAGACTACATCAAGTTCTACTTCATCAAGTACGACTACAACTCCAAGGATTCCCATCAAGTTGATGTGGATCCCGAAGAAGAAGAACTAGAGAGTTCTTGAGGGTGACTCCACCAATATACTTCACTCATATCATTTTGGCGAGAACAAGTGCAAAAAACTTCCACATCTAGCACTAGTTCAAGGAGTCACAAACCCTCTTGTTGGTAAGACAAGGGACAAGGTAACGTAATACTTTCATGGACATCATCTTGTGTGAACTTCACTCTATGTCTATGGATATCCTTTTTTGTTCCCTGTGGGACTAACCTGTGTAGGTACTGAAAGTGCAACTCACTCCAATGGATTGCTCCGAATGATCTACATCAACATTGAACATCCACATCTTCAACATCTACCTGAATTCATACCCAAGGTTAGTTCATCCCTCTTAGGGGGGATATCACATAGGGGGAGCTTTACTATAAGAATTGAGCTAAAGCAACTCTAATGGTGTGAACACAACAATGCTTTATGTAAAAGTGGTAACCCCACTTGTGCTTAAACGATGAGTATAACCTACAATCAAATGTTCTCATTTGACTCCTCAGTCAATATACTCATATATACATGACCTAGTCATCGCCAATTGCTTGATAGATGCTAGAGTGTTTGTGCATGCTTTGCCACATATTTCACTTGCCATTTTATTGTGTGAGCATGTTGGTTGCATATTTTTCCCATTCGAGGACATCCATTTTTTGCTTTGATTGTTTGGTTCTTTTTCTTTTGCCAAATGGATGGACAAGAATGCCTAAGAACTTCCTCTAGCTATCGATGCTTTTCTCATCTCAAACTCTATTCATGCCACATCACAAAGTTTGATCAAGTTAGATTCGAACACTCTGTGTGAGGAGCACTCGGTCACCGATTCGTCATAGACTTAGACTTCCAAAACCACTCTGTGCATTTCGGTCTGACCGATTCATCCCTTTTGGTCAGACCGAGTTCACTGAGTTGATCTAAGTTTTCAATCTTGGTGCAACCGATTAGAACTTTTTGGTCACACCGAGTTGCAGTAACCGCTTGCGATTCTGCATCTCGGTGCCATCGAGTTGTTCCACTCGGCCACACCGACAGGGTCAGGATATATATACTGACGAGTCAAATTTTGGAAAATTCTCCAAAACCACTTCGCCCGCGCGTGTCCTGCTCTTCCGTCTAGGGTCTCTGGATCATCCTCTCATCGTCAGCGACCTCCTACCACTGGTCTCCATCGCCGTCAATGGAGTTCAACACCACCGTTGCCACCGTAGCAAACTCATCGTCGAGTTAGGGTATGAGTTCGACCCCTTGTGCATTATTTTTACCTCTAATTCTGAGCACAAGGTCAATGCCATGTTTCTTACCACGTATGAGATCAATCTATCCAGCAAAATCTTCCTTTAGACTAGATTTGCTTCGAAAATTTAGGGTTAGGTTTCCGCCGAACTCATCTCGGGCCGACCGAGTTGTGGAAATCGGTCCCACCGATTTGGCTTAGGCCATTGCACTTGCACTATTCGGTCTAATCGAAACTTGCAAATCGGTGTGACCGAATTCAATTCTCACTGAAACCCTAGCAATCTCAGAATCACCGAACTGTGTCTCGGTCTGACCGATTTCACTAGTTTAGACTCCAAAAGTTGCTTCGGTATCACCGAGTTTACAAATCGGTAGCTCCGAAATGCTTTCTGTGGAAAACTAAAACTAAGTTTTTGACTCATCTGTTTTGCAAAACCTCTGCACTTTATGATGCTCATCCACTCTATCTCATCTATAACTATTCACAGGGTTAGCAGTCAGCTTGCAGTGCCAGAATGTCTGATCAGAGTGACAGCCAGAATAAGTCAGAAGAGCAAGTGAATCTGAGTGAGGGCACTAGTCCCTCTGGCAGTTATGATGTAGGAAGCAGAAGTACTCCTAGCAACCTACCTAAGGCTGCTACTAGGCAGAGGAGGAAGAGAAATTCTAAGTCTGAAGATGAAGACTATGTAGCTGCTGAGGAGGAAGTCAACTCCAAGAAAAAGATGCTTATCAAGAAGGAGTTTGGCACAGCTGCATCCACCAAGCCTGGTATGCACAAAAAGACTCCTACAAAGAGGGTGCCCATGTCAAAGGCCAGATCCTCCACTCTTGAGACTTCCAAATCAACTGAAGAGGTTGCTGGTGAGGGCAAAAAGAGAAAAGAAAGGGTCAAGAAAACTATGGCCAAAGTCACTGGGAGATCCTCTATGATGGAAGACCCCGCTAAGGATGAAGAGGAAAAGGAAGAAGAGGATGTTGCACCAGCATCCAAAGTTCCAAAGCTGATGGCGGATGCCATCAAGTCTGGGGGTGCCCCTTCTAAGCCCAAGACTGCCCCAAAGCTTCTGCTCCAGCTCCCAAGACTGCACCAAACAGGAGCACAAGGAATATACCAGCTGCTGAGAAGAACAAAGCCTCAGTGCCTGAGACTGAAGTTGAGGACGAAGAAGAAGAAGAGGCTGAAGCCCAAGTGCTTAGGAAGCTCAAGCCCAAGATCCCAGACCACGATGACAATCATCCAGTGGCTGAGAATATGAAGATCAGAAAGGATACATGTCTCAGACTATGGAGAGAATCTGATCCATATGATTTGAGGAGAAGGACTGCTGTGGATTACAGGTTTCACACCAAGGAGCAGCAGGACTTCTATGAGACCATTCTGCTAGATAAGAAGCCCATTGTCTATGATATGAAGTGGGTGGACTAGAAGTATATTGACAGCAATGAAGTCCACTTTCCAGGAGTGCATGAGAGCTTCAGGCTATGTGGAGTAGACAACTTTGTGGGTCAGAAGTTGACCAAGTGGAATGATGAACTCATCATGCAATTCTACTCCACAACACATTTCTATCCTGTTGGCAGAATTGTCTGGATGTTTGAAGGTACTAGGTACCAATCAACAGTTGCTGAGTGGGCCAAACTGATTAATGCCCCTGAAGAGAATGAAAATGACATAGATGTTTATGCCAAGAAGAAGAAGGATCACAACTCCATGGAAAACATGTACAAGGAGATTCCTGTCAAAGCCTTGAAGACTCACAAGATGGGCTCTATTTATTATCTATTGTCTGGATTGGCCACTATCAACACCATCTTGAGGCATACTTTGTTGCCCAAGTCAGGAGATCATAGAATGATCAGAGGCCACTCCATAAACCTTCTACAGTTGTTTGATGTCCCCAGAAGTTCAAGGTGATGAGTCTGATTGTTCAAACAATTAAGAGAACAGCTACAGACCAGAAGAGGTCATGTGGGTATGCTCCACACATCCAAATGCACATCAACTCCAAGATGGGCACATGCACATATTTATTGGACAAGGAACATCTTCCCTTGGGGCCTGATTTTGAGGACAACACAGTTGTCATGAATGCTGAAGACCCCACTTCTATAGAGGCTCAAGAGAAGAGGGAGAAAGCTAAAGCTGAGAAAGCAGCAAAGATGCCTAGTGCTGTAGAGGCTTCACAAATCTTCCTCAAGTCAAAACAAGATCAACTTGGATATCTGATTCAAGCCACCTTGAGGATTGAGAAAGGACTGGCCACCCTGACTCAGAACCAATAAAGCCTGGAGAGGATCATTGAAACAAAATTCTATGATCTTGACTTGAAGGTGACACAGACGCAGATAGTTGTTGAGAAGCTCCAAGAAGAAGCTGAGGAGAGGAAATGCAAAGCTACCACAGATGCCATTCGGAGAGTGCCTAGGGCACAGAGGTCTATAGCAGTGCTAGTGACAGACCCAAGAGCTACTACATCAGCACCTGCAGCTACAACATCAGTAGCACCTCCAGTTGCTACTCCACTAGCTCCAACAACTTCAACAGATGCATTCATCCTTGGAGTCCCCTCAACGTCTCCTCCCGAAGATCAAGCCTAGAGAGACGCATAACACTATGCATTTTTGAGCTTTTTGGTAACTTGTTGCCAAAGGGGGAGAAAGTGTATAGATCATAGGCTTCGAGAGAGAGATAGAGAGCTTTGCTTCTTTTTTCCTTATTTGCTACTTGTTTGATCCTTATTTGTGTGATTTCTTGGATGATACTCTATGTTTCTGTGTGTGAGATACTTGTATGATCATGTGCTTGATCATATTACTTTAATGCTAGTGCTTGAATGATGCTATTATTTATCTCTTATGTATGATCATTCACTTTGCCTTGGTGATGAGTGCATATTTCATATTCTATCATTTTGAGCGCTCCACCAAGATGTATGTGACATGGAAGAGTAACCCATGATCCTAATCGATTGTGCATTTGCATTCAAAAGCAAATTTTAAATAGTGCACAAATTTAGGGGGAGCTCTTGCTTATCACATACTTCTCATAGCGACGATGTATTTCAATCTTATTATCATTTGTCGAAGCTTTGATCTATATGTTGTCATCAATTACCAAAAAGGGGAGATTAAAAGTGCAACTATCCCTGGGTGGTTTTGGTAATTCCTAACAACATATAGCTCATTGAACTAATTCTCTTTCAAGATGATCATTTCAGAAAATTCAATGATTAGCATGGCAGGACTAGGAATGTGGACCCCTCAAAATGCTAAGGACACATATTGGCAAAAAGCTCAAGACTCTACATTTTCATTTTAGTGATCCAAGATCACATTGAGTCCATAGGAAAGCCAATACTATTAAAAGGGGATGAGGTGTTGCTTAATGGCTTTCTTACTCAAAATGCTTAGTGATATGCTCCAAAAGCCCTCAACCACTTTCTCATATCCACATATGTCACAAAACAAAAGTAAAACTCGGCCCCACCGAATTCATTTGACATAGCCAAAGCCAGAAACCCTAATCAGTTCGGTCTCACTGATAGGGATCTCGGTCTCACCGAGATGGGATTGCAAACTCTCTGTTTCCTTCGTAATGTTTTGGTCTAACCGAGATGAGCGATCAATCCCACCGAGTTCGCAATGCAAACTCTCTGTTTCCCTTTAGTAATGTTTTAGTCTCACCGAAATGAGCGATCCGTCCCAACGAGTTTGCCTGGCCAACTCTCTGTTTGCCTATTACAGAAATCGATCTCACCGAGTTCATGTGATCAGTCTCATCGAGATTACGTTATGCCCTAACCCTAATGAAATCGGTCCCACCGAGTTGACATGTCGGTCCCATCGAATTGACATGTCGGTCCCACCGAGAAGCCTAACGTTCACATTTTGAACTGAATCGGTCTGACCGAGTTTGTATATTCGGTCTCATCGAGTTTGGTAAATTGTGTGTAACGGTTAGATTTTGTGTGGAGGCTATATATACCCCTCTGCCCATCCTCCATTCGTGGGGAGAGCTATCGGAACGTGCCTACACTTCTACCATACATTTTCTGAGAGAGAACCACCTACTCATGTGTTGAGACCAAGATATTCTATTCCTACCACAAGAATCTTGATATCTAGCCTTCCCCAAGTTGCTTTCCACTCAAATCATCTTTCCACCAAATCCAAATCCACGTGAGAGAGTTGAGTGTTGGGGAGACTATCATTTGAAGCAGAAGAGCAAGGAGTTCATCATCAACACAGCATCTATTACCTTTTGGAGAGTGGTGTCTCCTAGATTGGTTAGGTGTTACTTGGGAGCCTCCGTCAAGATTGTGGAGTTGAACCAAGGAGTTTGTAAGGGCAAGGAGATCGCCTACTTCGTGAAGATCTACCCAAGTGAGGCAAGTCCTTCGTGGGCGATGGCCATGGTGGGATAGACAAGGTTGCTTCTTCATGGACCCTTCGTGGGTGGAGCCCTCTGTGGACTCGCGCAACCGTTACCCTTCATGGGTTGAAGTCTCCATCAATGTGGATGTATGATAGCACCACCTATCGGTACCATGCCAAAAATCTCCGTGTCTACATTGTGTTTGCTTCCTCTAAACTCCTCCCTTTACCTTCATATGCAATGATTTACATTCCACTGCTCTACTCTTATACTTGCATGTGTAGGTTGATTGCTTGACTTGTGCTAAGTTGCTAAAATCTGCCAAGACTTAAAATTGGGAAAAGGCTAGGTTTTTATTTGGTCAAGTAGTCTAATCTCCCCCCTCTAGACATACTTTCGATCCTACATAGCTAGATGGCTTCCTCTATCTCATTTGATTCTCAATACTATGGTCTCTTGGAGATCCATATGATGTAATTATTTTGTAGTGTGTTTGTTGGGATCCGATGAACTTTGAGTTTATGATCAGATCAATCTCTTTTTATCCAGGAAAGTTATTGGAGTTTCTTTGATGTCTTATATGCATGATTACTTATAGACTCGTATTTCTTCTCCGATATTTGGGTTTTGTTTGGCCAACTTGATCTATTTATCTTGCAATGGGAAGAGGTGCTTTGTAGTGGGTTCGATATTACGGTGCTTGATCCCAGTGACAGAAGGGGAACCAACACGTATGTATCCTTGCTACTGAGGATAAAACGATGGGGTCTATTTATACATAAATAGATCTTTTCTACATCATGTCATCGTTCTTATTGCATAATTTGTTTCCCCATGAACTTAATACACTAAATGCATGCTAGATAGCGGTCGATGTGTGGAGTAATAGTAATAGATGAAGGCAGGAGTCGGTCTACTAATCTTGGACGTGATGCCTATATAATGATCATTGCCTGGATATCGTCATGATTATTTGAAGTTCTATCAATTGCCCAACAGTAATTCGTTTACCCACCGTTTGCTATTTTTCTCGAGAGAAGCCACTATTGAAACGTAGAGCCCCCGGGTCTCTTTCTCATATTATTTGCCTTTGCAATCTGTTTTATTTGCCATTTATTTTTTGATCTATTGAACCCCAAAATACAAAAATACCTTGCTGCAATTTATTTTATTTGGCGTTCATTCTATCAATATTTACAACTCTCTCACGTCCATTGGCCAATTTGTGGCACCGTTACCTGAAAGGAATTGATAACCCTTTTACACGTCGGGTTGCGAGAATTTGTTATTTGTGTGCAGGTGCTGTTTACGTAGTGTTGCTTGGTTCTCCTACTAGTTCGATAACCTTGGTCTAATCACTGAGGGAAATACCTACCATCGCTGTGCTGCATCATCCCTTCCTCTTTGGGAAAATATCGACGTAGTTCTAGCAGACATCAGAAGCTCATCGTTGGAATATACAAGCCAAGTTCTATAATGAAACATTTCCACTAGTATGTGAAACTGACAATATAGGAGACTCTATATAATGAAGATCATGGTGCTACTTTGAAGCACAAGTGTGGCAAAAGGATAGTAACATTGTCCTTCTCTCTTTTTCTCATTTTTTGTGGCCTTCTCTTTTTTATTTGGCCTTTCTTTTTTTTATTTCCTCACATGGGACAATGCTCTAATAATGAAGGTCATCACACTTTTATTTACTTACAACTCGATACTAGAACAAAATATGACTCTATATGAATGCCTCCGGCGGTGTACTGGGATGTGCAATGAATCAAGAGCGACATGTATAAAAGATAATGAAGGGTGGCTTCGCCACAAATACGATGTCAACCACATGATCATGCATAGCAATATGACAATGATGGAGCGTGTCATAATAAACAGAACGGTGGAAAGTTGCATGGCAATATATCTCCGAATGGCTATGGAAATGCCATAATAAGTAGGTATGGTGGCTGTTTTGAGCAAGGTAAATGGTGGGTTTATGGTACCGACGAAACTTGAGCGGTACAAGAGAGGCTAGCAATGGCAAAAAGGTGAGAGTGCGTACAATCCATGGACTCAACCTTAGTCATAAAGAACTCACATACTTATTGCAAAAATATATTATTCATCGAAACAAAGTACTACATGCATGCTCCTAGGTGGATAGATTGGTAGGAAAAGACCATCGCTCATCCCCGACCGCCACTCATAAGGAATACAAGGAAAAAATATATCTCTTCGTTACATAACGGTTCACCATAACTGCATGCTATGGGACTCACAAACCTTAACACAAGTATTTCTCAAATTCACAACTACTCACTAGCATGACTCTAATATCACCATCTTCATATCTCAAAACAATCGTAAGGAATCAAACTTCTCATAGTATTCAATGCACTTTATATGAAAGTTTTTATTATATCCCTCTTGGATGCCTATCATATTAGGACTAATTTTATAACCAAAGCAAATTACCATGCTTTTTAAAGACTCTCAAATTAATATAAGTGAGGTACGAGAGTTCATCAATTTCTATAAAATAAAACCACCGCCGTGCTCTAAAAAAGATATAAGTGAAGCACTAGAGCAAATCTGCCTAGCTCAAAAGATATAAGTGAAGCATAGAGAGTATTCTAATAAATCACGATTCATGTGTGTATCTCTCAAAAAGGTATGAACAACAAGGATGATTGTGGAAAACTAAAAAGCAAAGACTCAAATCATACAAGATGCTCCAAGCAAAACACATATCATGTGGTGAATTAAAATATAGCCTCAAGTAAAGTTACCGATAGACGAAGACGAAAGAGGGGATGCCTTCCCGGGGCATCCCCAAGCTTAGTCTCTTGGCGTCATTGAATATTACCTTGGGGTGCCTTGGGCATCCCCAATCTTAGGCTCTTGCCACTCCTTATTCCATAGTCCATCAAATCCTTACCCAAAACTTGAAAATTTCACAACACAAAACTTCAACAGAAAATCTCATAAGCTCCGTTAGTATAAGAAAATAAATCACCATTTTTGGTACTGTTGTGAACTCATTATTTATTTATATTGGTGTAATATCTATTGTATTCCTTCTTTTCTAGGGTTCATACCCCCCGATACTAGCCATAGATTCATCAAAATTAGGAAACAACAGAATCTGTCAAAAATAGAACAGTCTGTAGCAATCTATTGATTTCGAATACTTCTATAACTCCAAAAATCCTGAGAAATTAGGAAATCCTAGGAATTTTTTTATTAATCATCTGCAAAATGAATCAGTATTTTATCTCGCTTCAGTTAAAATGAAAAATAATCTCCCGGGCACAAAAGTTTCTGTTTTTCAGCAGGATCAAATCAACTATCACCGTGAGCTATCCCAAAGGTCTTACTTGGCACAAACACTAATTAAACACAAAACCACATCTAACCAGAGGCTAGATGAATTCTTTATTGCAAAACAGGACCTAAAAACAAAATATAATAAAATTGGGTTGCCTCCCAACAAGCGTTATTTTTAACGCCCTTAGCTAGGCATAAAACACGAATAGTTCTAGATATAATCGTAATAATGATAGGGAAAATCTCGAAAACTCATCTCATACTCCCTTCATTCAGTAGCAAGTTTTCTTTGTGGCAAGCCAAAGTAATCAAAAGGTCTAAATTTTATAGGGTAAGAATCGCCAAGCTCGATCTCGGGAGGAATTGGTTCCTCCTTTGGCCCTTCATATTGTATGACCAATGATATGTCTCCGATGTATCTATAATTTTTGATTGTTCCATGCTATTATATTATCTATTTTGTATGTTTAATGGGGCTTCATTATACACTTTTATATTATTTTTGGGACTAACCTACTACCCAAGGCCCAGTGCAAATTGCTGTTTTTTTTGCCTATTTCAATGTTTCATAGAAAAGGAATATCAAACGGAATGAAACCTTCGGGAGAGTTATTTTTGGAACAAATATGATCCAGGGGACTTGGAGTGGATGTCAAGAAAGAAGCGAGGAGGCCACGAGGCAGGGAGGTGTGCCTGCCCCCCCTAAGCGCGCCCCCACTGATACGTCTCCAACGTATCTATAATTTTTGATTGCTCCATGCTATATTATCTAATGTTTTGGACATTATTGGGCTTTATTATCCACTTTTATATTATTTTTGGGACTAACCTATTAACCGGAGGCCCAGCCCAGAATTGCTGATTTTTGCCTGTTTTAGGGTTTTGAAGAAAAGGAATATCAAATGGAGTCCAAACGGAATGAAACCTTCGGGAACGTGATTTTTAGAAAGATTATGATCCGAGAGAGTTGGACCCTACGTCAATAAAAGAAACAGGAGGCCACGAGGTACGGGGGCGCGCCTACCCCCCTAGGTGCGCCCTCCACCCTCGTGGGCCCCCTGTTGCTCCACCGACGTACTCCTTCCTCCTATATATACCTACGTACCCCCAAGCGATCCAATACGGAGCCAAAAAACTAATTCCACCACCGCAACTTTCTGTATCCACGAGATCCCATCTTGGGGCCTGTTCCGGAGCTCCGCCGGAGGGGGGCGTCGATCACGGAGGGCTTCTACATCAACACCATAGCCTCTCCGATGAAGTGTGAGTAGTTTACCTCAGACCTACGGATCCATAGTTAGTAGCTAGATGGCTTCTTCTCTCTTTTTGGATCTCAATACAATGTTCTCCTCCTCTCTTGTGGAGAACTATTCGATGTAATCTTGTTTTTGTGGTGTGTTTGTTGAGACCGATGAATTGTGGGTTTATGATCAAGTCTATCTATGAATAATATTTGAATCTTCTCTGAATTCTTTTATGTATGATTGGTTATCTTTGCAAGTCTCTTCGAATTATCAATTTGGTTTGGCCTACTAGATTGATCTTGCTTGCAATGGGAGAAGTGCCTAGCTTTGGGTTCAATCTTGCGGTGTCCTTTCCTAGTGATAGTAGGGGCAGCAAGGCATGTATTGTATTGTTGCCATCGAGGATAACAAGATGGGGCTTTCTTCATATTGCATGAGTTTATCCCTCTACATCATGTCATCTTGCTTAAGGCGTTACTCTGTTTTTAACTTAATACTCTAGATGCATGCTAGATAGCGGTCGATGAGTGGAGTAATAGTAGTAGATGCAGGCAGGAGTCGGTCTACTTGTCTTGGACGTGATGCCTATATACATGATCATACCTAGATCTTCTCGTAACTATGCTCAATTCTGTCAATTGCTCAACAGTAATTTGTTCACCCACCGTAGAATACTTATGCTCCTGAGAGAAGCCACTAGTGAAACCTATGGCCCCCGGGTCTATCTTCATCATATTAATCTCCTACTACTTAGTTATTTCCTTTGCTATTTACTTTGCTTTATTTTAGTTTGCATCTTTATCACAAAAATACCAAAAATATTATCCTTATCATATCTATCAGATCTCACTCTCGTAAGTGGACTTATAGGGATTGACAACCCCTATTTGCGTTGGTTGCGAGGATTTATTTGTTTTGTGAAGGTACGAGGGACTCGCGCGTAGCCTCCTACTGGATTGATACCTTGCTTCTCAAAAACTGAGGGAAATACTTACGCTACTTTGCTGCATCATCCCTTCCTCTTCGGGGAAAACCAACGCAGTGCTTAAGAGTTAGCAAGAAGGATTTCTGGCACCGTTGCCGGGGAGGTCTACGCAAAAGTCAACATACCAAGTACCCATCACATAACCTTATCTCCCGCATTACATTTTTGCCATTTGCCTCTCGTTTTCCTCTCCCTCACTTCACCCTTGCCGTTTTATTCGCCCTCTCTCTCTATCCTCCCTCTCTTTCCCGTTTGCCTCTTTTTGCCCGTTTCTTGTTTGCTCGTATGGTTGGAATAGTCATTTATTTATTACTAAACAGAGAACCTAAGATCTATGGATCCTCATCCGCTTGCTAATCTTTTTAAGAGATCCATTTATGTTGAACCAATTGCTAGTGGAGTTTTGCGCACTAGATTATCTTTATGAAGTTTTGCTTGAAATTCGTGAATCTGAAAATTGCAATGAAGTACTTTATGAAGAGATTCACGATAGATCTTTAAATAAAAGGCATGATTGCAATGATGTTATTATAAATTCTATTAATGTCAATTGTGCTAATAATATGCAAAACTCTAAGCTTGGGGATGCTAAGTTTTCTATGTCCTCTACTTGTTGCAACGATCATGATTGGGGTGATTCTTCTTTTGATCTTGAAAATTTATTTAAGCCCCATGATGAATATGAGATTGATTATAATGTTTGAAATAATATTGAAAGTGGGTTTGGAAGAATGTCAACTTTAGATCCCACATATTTGGAGAATGTTCAATCTCATGAAGTTTTTGATAAAAGTGGGTTTGGAAAGGTCATGACTTTAGTTAATGTTGATCCCACTATTTCGGAAGAGTGTCAACTTTGCATGCATGTGGATCATGTTGAGAATATTTTATGTGATAGATATATTGTTGAATTCTCTTATGATCCTACATAATTATTATGAGAGAGGAAAATATGGTGGTAGAAATTTTCATGTTACTAAATTACCTCTCGTTATGTTGAGATTGATATTGTTTCTTTCCGCTTCCTTGCATATGCTAGTTTTTGCTTGCCTTGATAATTTGTTTGCCTATAAGATGCCTATGCATAGGAAGTATGTTAGACTTAGATGTGTTTGTCACATGCTTTATGATGCTCCTTTTGTGCTTCAATTCTTGTCTTTCATGTGAGCATCATTAAAATTATCAATGCCTAGCTATAAGGCTTTAAAAAAAGCGCTTGTTGGGAGACAACCCAATATTATTCCTTGCTTTTATTTAATAAATAATTTATCTAGCCTCTGTTTTGGTTGTGTTTTTTGTGTTTAATTATTGTTTGTGCCAAGTCTTGGGGAAAGTCTTGTTGAACTTGCTGTAAAAAAACAGAAACTTTAGCACTCACGAGAACTGCTGTCATTTTTATTTGGAAAGTGATATTTAGTTAATTATTTTTAAGAGGATTAATATATAAATTCCTCACGTCCAACAATTTATTTTAGAATTTTTGGGGTTCCAGATCTTGCGCTAGCTACAGATTACTACAGACTGTTCTGTTTTTGACAGATTCTGTTTTTCGTGTGTTGTTTGCTTATTTTGATGAATCTATGGCTAGTAAAATAGTTTATAAACCATAGAGAAGTTCGAATACAGTAGGTATAACACCAATATAAATAAATAATGAGTTCGTTACAGTACCTTGAAGTGGTCTTTTATTTTCTTTCGCTAACGGAGCTCACGAGATTTTCTACTTTAAGTTTTGTGTTGTGAAGTTTTCAAGTCTTGGGTAAAGATTTGATGGATTATGGAACAAGGAGTGGCAACAGCCTAAGCTTGGGGATGCCCATGGCACCCCCAAGATAATCTAAGGACACATAAATGCCAAAGCTTGGGGATGCTCCGGAAGGCATCCCCTCTTTCGTCTACTTCTATCGGTAACTTTACTTATAGCTATATTTTTATTCGCCACATGATATGTGTTTTGCTTGGAGCGTCTTGTATGATTTGAGTCTTTGCTTGTTATTTTACCACAATAATCCTTACTGTACACATCTTTTGAGAGAGCCATACTTGATTTGGAATTTGTTAGAATACTCTATGTGCTTCGCTTATATCTTTTGAGTTATATAATTTTGCTCTAGTACTTCACTTATATCGTTTAGAGCACGGTGGTGGATTTGTTTTATAGAAACTATTGATCTCTCATGCTTCACTTAGATTATTTTTAATAGCAAGGTAATTTGCTTAAAATCCTAATATGCTTGGTACACAAGATTAATAATAAAACTTTCTGAGTGTGTTGAATACTATGATAAGTTTGATACTTGATAATTGTTTTGAGATATGGAGATGGTGATATTAAAGTCATGCTAGTTGAGTAGCTGTGAATTTGAGAAATACTTGTGTTGAAGCTTGTGATTCCTGTAGCATGCACGTATGGTGAACCGTTATGTGATGAAGTCGGAGCATGATTTATTTATTGATTGTCTTCCTTATGAGTGGCGGTCGGGGACGAGCGATGGTCTTTTCCTACCAATCTATCCCCCTAGGAGCATGCGCGTAATACTTTGCTTTGTTAACTTGTAGATTTTTGCAATAAGTATATGAGTTCTTTATGACTAATGTTGAGTCCATGGATTATACGCACTTTTCTCACCCTTCCACCTTTGCTAGCCCATCTAATACCGTGCACCTTTCGCCAGTATCATACACCCACCATATACCTTCCTCAAAACAGCCACCATACCTACTTATTATGGCATTTCCATAGCCATTCCGAGATATATTGCCATGCAACTTTCCACCGTTCCGTTTATTATGACACACTCCATCATTGTCATATTGCTTAGCATGATCATGTAGTCGACATCGTATTTGTGGCAAAGCCACCGTTTATAATTCTTTCATACATGTCACTCATGAGTCATTGCATATCCCGGTACACCGCCGGAGGCATTCATATAGAGTCATACTTTGTTCTAAGTATCAAGTTGTAATTGTTGAGTTGTAAGAAAAATAAAAGTGTGATGATCATCATTATTAGAGCATTGTCCCAGTGAGGAAAGGATGATGGAGACTATGATTCCCCCATAAGTCGGGATGAGACTCCGGACGAAAAATAAAAAAAAGAGAGAAAGAAAAGAGGCCTAAAAAAAGGAAAGGCCCAAATAAAAAAAATGAGGGAAAAAGAGACAAGGGACAATGCTACTATCCTTTTAACACACTTGTGCTTCAAAGTAGCACCATGATATTCATAGTAGAGAGTCTCACATTTCGTCACTTTCATATACTAGTGGGAATTTTTCATTATAGAACTTGGCTTGTATATTCCAATGATGGGCTTCCTCGAATGCCCTAGGTATTCATGAGCAAGCAAGTTGGATGCACACCCACTTAGTTTCTTTTTGAGCTTTCATATACTTATAGCTCCAGTGCATCCGTTGCATGGCAATCCCTACTCACTAACATTGATATCTATTGATGGGCATCTCCATAGCCCGTTGATACACCTAGTTGATGTGAGACTATCTTCTCCCTTTCAGTCTTCTCCACAACCACCACTCTATTCCACCCATAGTGCTATATCCATGGCTCATGCCCATGTATTGCGTGAAGATTGAAAAAGTTTTGAGAATGTCAAAAGTATGAAACAATTACTTGTGTCGTGGTTTTGTCACGGCAGATGTCCTAGAGAAAGGACTTAGTCCTGGAGCCATCGCTACGGGTTAGCTTGAAGGGGTTAAAGCGGACACAAGGACGCAAGAGAGTTTACACTAGTTCGGCCCCATCAATGAAGGTAAAAGCCTACTTCTAGTTGTGATGGAATTGATGGGTGTTTCGATGACTAGGGAGCGAATAAGCTTTGCCTATGTCTCGAGTCGTTGTCTCCCCTTGAACCGCCGCCGGGTCGTCCCCTTATATACATGGGTGACGCCTGCCAGTTCAGAGAGTCCCAACACCGGTTCATACTCATATCCGGGTTGGTCTCTCCTTGTTCCTAACTCATATTACAAGTATGTGCACAAAGCTGATGTACGGCTACAGGTTGTAAACCGACTACGGGCCCTGGGCCTTTATCTGCCTCTTTGGGCTTTAACACCTTTGAACTACTAATGGAGTTAATCCGGCCCAGGTAGGCCGGTTTATGCCCAGTAGTAATATCCCCAACATTAGGCCCCAGATTGATTTGAACAGGTTCATGTCAATCCTTAGCAAAAATCTTCGTCTTCAACATATTCTTGTAGTTGTTGAACCGCCGTGACGTCATCTTCTCTGTTTGCTGTAAACCGGTGTGACATCATCTGTCATAAAGAAAACATCCATGATATCTTCTTGTTTAATAGATTTGCAATGACCGAGGTGACCACCCTACTTCCAAAATATGTGGTCCCTTGATTCCCGCGCCTGACACATGTCCTTTGTCTTATAAATAGGCCCGAAGGGTCATTTCTTTTCTTCCCTTCGTGCCCTTCCTCTTCGTCTTCCTCGCATCGCCAGTCTCAGAGCTCCGCCGCCGCCGTCGTCTTCTGCATCACCCTTGGCCGCTGCATCAACTTGAACGCGCCAGAAAGCCGCGGCTACCTTCCGCGTTTTCCTCAGCCCTGGTAGGTCTTCTGTTCTTCTCAATATAGATCTGATCTAGGGCTTCGTGTTCTTGCGGTGTTCATCACTTGTTCGTACTCATGTATTAGCTCCTGGATGCACATGTAAACCCTTGCTTTGTGTAGCGGTAACTTTCAGTATCCGCCGCTAGTTTCCTGCCCAAAACCATAGATCTCACATATACTTCTGCTCATTGATTCAATACCGTTTTGCTTTGATCTTCGACTATTTTTCTTATTTTCTGAACTTGCTTCAGATCCAATGCTGTAATAAGATCTTATAAAACCTGTTTCTGCATACTTAACCATCCGCAATCTCAATTGCTTCAATGTTTAGGTCAGGCGGTTTAACCTTATAGAAAATTTTCCAAACCGGTATATGCCATTAGTCCCCTTGTTGAACTGCCAGATGTAGGTTGCTTCATGAAACTCCGGTTTAGATAGGGCTGTTTCCGGTTTAACATTGTACATACCAGTGCATTTTAATCAATGCATTTTTGAACCGGGATCTTTTACCTTGTAGGTTCCGTCATGGCCAAGCAAGTGTATGAGTGCAATTGGGTTCCTTCTCGCGTCACAGAGGCTGAACTGGACGATTTAGTCCTGATTGGTGCTTTAGGCAGTAAGGATACAATCCATTGGAGGGCTCCTAGCAAAGAATGCCCTCCCTCACCTCGAGAAGGAGAGGTTGTTGTTTTCGTAGATCACTTAGCCCGGGGCTTTAAGCCGCCCGGTTCTAAATTTTACCGGGATGTCTTAGCCGATTTCCAGCTCCATCCACAAGATACTGGCCCCAACTCTGTTACAAATATGTGTCACTTCCAAGTGCTCTGTGAAGCGTTCTTTCAAGAGGAGCCCACAGTGGAACTGTTCAGAGACCTATTCCATCTAAACCGTCGTACTGAATTTACTGACGGCTCCAATACGGAGTTGGGTGGTGTGGCGATTCAGAAAAGGAAAGAGGTCACATACCCTCACGCAAAACTGCATAGCCACCCCAAAGAATGGAATCAGACATGGTTCTACTGCAAAGACACCTCCCCTGCTGGTGAGAATCTCTTGCCTGGCTTTCGACCGGAGCGGCTCAGCAACACACACCCTTCTCCACAAAGATTGACTGCACAGGAGAGAAGTAAATATGCTCCTCAGCTATCAAAGCTCAGAGCTTTTATGGCCAACGGTTTAACATGGGTTGATCTTGCTCGCTGTTGGATATCATGGAGCATACTGCCTCTTAGTCTGCGCTCTGGTTTGATGTGCCAGTATACTGATCATGTTGATGACCCACTGCGACACTCAAGACTCCAGCTCTCTGGTGAAGAAATCACAGAGGCTGTGCGTAAGATACTGAATGAACCGGAACACATCTATGCCAGAACCGACCTGCTTCCCTTCTGTGCCACCAACAAACCGCCAGCTGTAAGACTTTGAATTTTCCCTTTACTGAATCTGTTATTGATATGTCTGGTCATTGTTTTTAATAGAGTGAATTCCACTTTTTACCCCATATTTATACATTTGTGACACTAATTACCCCTTCGAGTGAAAATTCGTCTAGAATACCCCTTTTGAAATCTTTGGACCCTTGTTTTTTGATGCGTGTCCATCAGGTAAGGTGTGAGGTGACGCTCTGTATCCAAAAACAGGTGGACGGCCACAAGGAGTGGAACATATAGACAAGAGAAGTTTGGACAAGATCGCCAATGATGCCCTCCGATCCTTACAGTTTTTTTTACGAATCAATGACGCAACATGCCGATCCTATCGACCATAAACAAACAAAATGTAAAACTGGGGTAAAACCGTGTTAAAAGTCTTCAAAATCCGACATTTCGATAAAAGTTCCGCTAAATAGGGTAATATGTGTCGCAAATGTACAACTACAAGGTAAAAAATGGAATTCACTCTTTTTAATATCAGTGTCTGCATAATCAGGGCGATGATCCGTTTTGGAGCAAAAAACTGCCGCAGGAGAAGCCAAAAAAACCAGACAAACCGGAAAGAGCAGCCCGACAAAAGACTAAAGCTGTGAAGAAGACTGCCCATAGGAAAAGAACCACCGCCTCTTCTAATCCGGCTCCTGACGTTGAGGTTGATAATCCGGATTTTGAGGTAGAGCTTGACTCACTTGGTTTATTTTTCATGCATCTTATTGATGATGATATTTGTCAGGATGATGTCGAAGCCAGCCACGCGGATGTTGCCGAGGTAATTATTCTCTCTTCCGATTCAGAAACCTTGCCTTCACAAAAAATCCGTTAGGCAAACCGGAAAGTTAAATTTTCTCATCCTCTTGCTTATTTGGATCCTAAACTTCTTATGAAGACCCAACAACACGAAGCTCGCCGCACCACCCGGCATAGCGGCCAGGTAGTTACCTCCGCCGGTTTACCGAACAGTCCGGTTCAAAAACGCCATTCTAAGGTCTCTAATTTTCTTGTCAGTGCTTGTCCTAAAGTGGGCTGCTTTTGTCAACCTCTTACTCCGTCTGACTCCAATTATCAGGTTACTTCCCACTCATCTTCTGGCGAGTCATCGGCTACTCAGCTCCCACCGCTCAAAACGGTGTTTGGGTAAGCTATACTTATTGCAATGTTTGTAGTACATTGCCTTAGAACATATTCTGTATTTGATTTTGTTATCCTTCTCAGGGCCAAACCTAGGCCAAGCAAGAAGGCCCGCCTGGACAAAGCGGCCGAAGAGGATGTCGTTCTTGAAGCGGACAAGACACCCAACGTTGAAGCGGCTATTCCTGAGGATATTCCCAACGATCCACCGCAACAAGATGATGATCTTATTGCAAAAGAGAGACCCACTAACACCTCAGATCCTACCCATCAGCCTACAGGTTCCATCCGGATTGAAAGCTCCACCGGTCCAGCAAAGCCTACTAACAAGCCAACAGCTCCAGTGCAAACCGGCGGTACCAAAGATGATGAGGTTGTCATTACTGGTACTGGCCATACTGAGCCAAACAATCCTGTCGCTTTATCCAAACATTCTGCCAAGGAAGAACTTGCTGCCTTTGGTAAAGGCAAGTGGAACGCTGATCTGACGACTTACGCTGCTCTGAACGCCCAAGATATCCATTCCGGCTATCTGAACCGGCTGTATACCAGCCGTGACTATGAAGCCGGTCTGGTCAACATGATGAAAGACAAATATGAGGTAATTTCCATATGCTCCTTCTTGCTTGTATGCTTCCATTCCTGACGCTCCTAGCCCCCAAGGGCCGGTTTGGAATATTCTTTCAAACCGGGACTTAAATAATATAAATCTTGTTGCTTTGAAATTTGCTGATGTAGCCCCCAAGGGCCGGTTCAACTTTAGCGTAGTTAAACCGGTACTTTAAGTAATTGAAATGCCGTATCAGAATATATATGATCAAATAGCCATTAGCACCCAAGTGCCAAGTTCAATACTTGTATTGATCTTGGGACTTTGTAAACAATCGAAAGATGAATGGGTAAATCAGGGGCCGCTTTAGATCAAATATGCATTAGCCCCCAAGTACTAAGCACATAACTTGTTATGTGGTTGGTACTTGAATCCTTCTACCAGTTTGTTGAAGCATATATCTGTATGCATGCAGGCGGAGCTGAAGACGAAAGAGAACCAAGTCATCGATCTTCAAGAAGCCCTGAAAACCCAACAAGCTGAAACCTCCAAAGCAAAAGAGGAATTGGCCAGTGCTTTAAGCGCCATGGAACAACTTAGGAAAACTTCAAAAATAAACGGGCGAACTGGGCCACTGAGAAATCCGCTTTGATCAAACGAGCAGAGGATGCTGAGGCTGCACTAAAACCGGTGGCAGATGAACTGACTAGCATAAAGCGGGACGTGCATGCCATGACTGCTGCTATCTTTGGTAAGCCAGTTTTCCTACGGAATTGGCTCTGCCTTCTGACAAAGTCGCCGGCTTATTAACCCTTTATGGTATTTCAGGGAAACGCATTGGTCACTTGGGGTCAGATGTACGGAAGAAGCTAAAAGCCGCCTATACATTGGTTGAACAATTGTATACTGGTGCCCAGCGGATCATCTGTACCGCCTCTCATAACAAACCGGCGCCTACTTTGATTCAAGATACTCTGATGAAACTGTCGGTGCTTCCTGCCCGGATTGAAGAGCTAAAGAAATCTGCTGCTCGAGCCGGCGCAATGAATGCTTTAATCTGGGCAAAAGCCTGGGTGCCGGATTTTGATCCTGTTGAAGCGGCTCAGGGCTATCCCAGTTTGAAGGAAGAGGGATCAGAATTCGGTGAAGCGGATCTGCGAGCGATAAACCGGGAGGTGCGTCCACTAGCTTGTCAGTTGGCTAAGGAAGCAGACTTGTCTCGTTATCAAGTGCAATATGACAGTCAGAACAAGCGAATAGCTGCGCCAATCCATGAATCGGAAAATCTGATTCCTCCAATCCGTAAGCATACTTACACTCCCGATATTGACCCGTCCTTGCTGATCCATGATGAAGCTGTTTTTCAAGCATTAATGGGAATCGACTGGACAACTGTGGATTTCCAGCCACTGGGTAGGGATACGGAGGCTGAAGCGGCGCAGGACGACCCACAACCATCAGGCCAGGCTGGTGGCCAAGCTTGAACCAGACGCCGGTTTAAAACCGCCTCTTCTTCACGAAAAACAATTATATTATTATGGGCACCATGTTGCCTTGTAATAGGCTAGCTGATACCTTTGATGTTGATATGCCTTCGTGCATAATTTGTTCTTCCTGTGGCAATGAACTTTCCAAAACACTTTCTGAAATGAAAAATTCATCAAGTGCCACCGCGGTTGTATCGTCAGGCGGAATATGATGTCTGCATATATGAAATCAAAACAAAATTTTAAGTATGACCAAATTTTGAGATACCTAATACCTGACGTCATTGAGCGTGAAGTTGGCTTGGCCAATCTTGAAGCGGAGTTTTGCAAACCCATACTATTGGAGGAGATAACAGCTCCTGTATATATATATGACATTGGTTTACCATGTAAACCGTGCCGGGTTACGATAAATATCATGTTACTCCATAAGAGGATGTTAACAACGCGGATTAAACCGGTCAAATAGCCTCCGGATTGATGTGAACTGTGTTCCGTCAATTGAAAAAAAAATTGTCGGTTTAAGAAACACAATAAAAAGCAAAAAAAACCCCTTCAAAGAAAAGTATGAAGCAAAAGCAACGAAAAAAAACGTTTGCCAAAAAAGACTTATTTAAGCTGATCAAATGGCGTAACCATGGCCAAACACGATCAAGCTCCCGTTAGGTGTAACTATGGTTCTAGTTAGCCAGGTCCCCAAGTGATTCTTGTGGCATTTTATGCCGACCAAATGGCGTGGTCATGGTTCGGGTTCGACCAAGCCCCCAAGTGATTCTGTGGCCTTAGGCCGATCAAGAGGCATGACTGGTTCAGACATGACCAAGTCCCCAAGTGATCTGGTGGCTTTCGCCTATCAAGAGGCATGGTATTGGTTCGGACACGACCAATCCTCCA
Source organism: Triticum urartu (assembly GCF_056163025.1). Taxonomy (NCBI): domain Eukaryota; kingdom Viridiplantae; phylum Streptophyta; class Magnoliopsida; order Poales; family Poaceae; genus Triticum; species Triticum urartu. The sequence goes on from NC_141873.1 coordinate 83,635,113, forward strand.
AGTGATATAACACGATGCTTTTAGCAAAGCGAACTCAAGGGGTAAACCGGAGGCCGCTTTAGAGCAACTCCATGTAACCTCACATGATGTAAAAGAACAGATACCCCGCTTTAGCTGAGGTTCCGGTTTATTTTACTTAATCATAATATATACATTGTATGTACATAAGTATAGCCAATGGCTCAGGTATAGTAAGGCCGAAGATGAGCTATATTCCACGGCCTGTTAGTCTCCTCCTCTGATGTATGTGTGTCCTTATGCTCTCGAATATCGATCAGATAGTACGACCCATTGTGCAGATTCTTGCTGGCCACGAAAGGCCCCTCCCAAGGTGGGGATAGCTTATGCATATCAGTCTAATCTTGGATGAGCCGAAGCACCAAATCTCCTTCCTGGAAGGCTCTGGTTCTGACTCGGCGACTGTGATAACGACGAAGATCCTGCTGGTAAATCGCCGACCGGGCAGCTGCGATGTCACGCTCTTCATCCAACCGGTCCAAAGCATCTTGTCGTGCTGTCTCGTTGTCCGCTTCAACATAAGCCGTGACACGAGGTGAGTCATGACGGATATCGCTGGGGAGAACCGCCTCCGCTCCATAAACCATGAAGAATGGTGTGTATCCTGTTGATCTGTTGGGTGTTGTATTGATGCTCCATAACGCAGATGGTAATTCTTCTTCCCAACAACCCGGCGTTCTCTGCAAAGGAACCATGAGCCGGGGCTTGATGCCTCTCAAGATCTCTTGATTAGCTCTTTCTGCTTGACCATTGGACTGTGGATGTGCCACTGATGAAACGTCGATCCGGATGTGCTCCCGTTCGCAGAACTCCTTCATAGCACCTTTGGATAAATTGGTACCATTATCTATGATAATACTGTGTGGAAAGCCAAACCGGAAAATTACCTTTTTGATGAACTGAACCGCTGTGGCCGCATCACACTTGCTAACAGGTTCTGCCTCCACCCACTTTGTAAACTTGTCCACCGCCACCAGGAGGTGGGTCTTCTTATCTTTGGACCTTTTGAAAGGCCCAACCATATCTAGCCCCCAAGTCGCAAACGGCCAAGTAATTGGAATCATCCTCAATTCATGAGCCGATACATGAGCACGTCTTGAAAACCTTTGGCAACCATCACATCGTCTGACCGGATCCTTCGCATCAGCATGAGCAGTTAACCAATAGAAACCATGGCGAAACACTTTAGCCACCAGAGATTTTGAACCGGCGTGGTGACCACAATCTCCTTCGTGGATCTCCTGCAAAATTTCATGGCCTTCTTCAGGAGACACACAACGTTGAAAAGCTCCTGATACATTGCAATGATGCAACTCACCGTTGATGACAGCCATGGACTTGGATCACCGGATTATCTGCCGGGCCAGAATCTCATCTTCTGGCAACTCGCCCCGGTTCTTGTACGCCAGAAAAGGAAGCGTCCAATCCGGAATAACATGAAGAACTGCCACCAATTGAGCCTCCGGATCAGGAATGGCCAAATCCTCTTCACCAGGGATCTTCACCGACGGGTTGTGCAGCACATCCAGAAAAACATTGGGTGGGATCGGTTTGCGCTGAGAGCCCAACCGGCTTAAAGCGTCCGCCGCTTCATTTTTCCGACGGTCCACGTGGTCCACCTGATAGCCTCTGAAATAACCTGCAACAATATCCACCTCACGACGATATGCTGCCATGAGTGGGTCCTTGGAGTCCCAAGTGCCAGACACTTGCTGAGCCACAAGGTCCGAATCACCGAAGCACTTAACTCGACTTAGATTCATCTCCTTAGCCATCCGAAGACCATGGAGCAAGGCTTCATACTCAGCTGCATTGTTAGTACAAGGGAACATTAAACGGAGAACATAACAAAACTTATCACCTCGTGGGGAAGTTAATACGACTCCAGCCCCCGAGCCTTCCAACTGCCTGGATCCGTCAAAATGGATGGTCCAATATGTATGATCCGGCTTTTCTTCAGGTGCTTGCATTTCCGTCCAATCATTGATGAAATCAACAAGTTCTTGAGACTTAATCGCTGTCCGAGGCGCATATTTCAAACCGTACGGCCCCAGCTCTATAGCCCACTTTGCAATCCGGCCAGTTGCTTCCCGGTTCTGAATGATATCTCCCAAAGGAGCAGAACTGACCACCGTAATTGGGTGCCCTTGGAAGTATTGCTTAAGATTCCGGCTTGCCATAAAAACTCCGTACACTAGCTTCTGCCAATGCGGATACCTTTGCTTGGACTCAATGAGTACCTCGCTGATATAATAGACCGGACGTTGAACCGGATGCTCCTTACCTGCCTCCTTTCGTTCCACCACAACAGCCACGCTGACCGCACGAGCATTAGCAGCAACATATAGCAGTAACGGCTCCTTGTCAATGGGAGCGGCGAGCACAGGCGGATTGGCCAATTGCCGCTTTAAGTCCTCAAACGCTTCATCAGCAGCAGAACTCCAGACGAACTGATCCATCTTCTTCAACATCTGATCCAAAGGGATCGCCTTCTCACCAAGGCGGCTGATAAACCGACTTAACGCGGCAATCCGGCCTGCCAGGCGTTGAACATCATTGATACACTTCGGTTTAGCCAGGGAGGTGATGGTTGTGATCTTCTCCGGATTAGCCTCAATTCCCCTGTTGGACACCAGAAAACCCAATAACTTGCCCGTCGGTACACCAAAGACACACTTGTCCGGATTAAGCATCATCTTGTACGTCCTTAGGTTATCAAAGGTTTCCTTCAAATCATCAACTAGAGTCTCCTTCTCCCTGAATTTAACCACGATATCATCCACGTAAGCATGTACATTACGGCCAATCTGCTTGTGAAGACAATTTTGTACACACCGTTGATAAGTTGCCTGGGCACTTTTGAGCCCAAAGGGCATAGACACATAGCAGAAGGCTCCAAAGGGAGTTATGAATGCCGTCTTCTCCTGGTCCTTAACTGCCATTTTGATCTGATGATAGCCAGAATATGCATCCAAAAAACTTAAACGCTCACAACCCGCCGTAGCATCAATGTTTTGATCAATACGGGGGAGGGCAAAAGGATCTGCTGGACAAGCCTTATTAAGATCTGTGTAATCCACACACATACGCTAGGTGCCGTTTTTCTTAAGGACTAGCACCGGATTGGCAAGCCACTCAGGGTGAAAAACTTCAACAATAAAACCAGCTGCTAAGAGCTTGGCTACCTCTTCTCCAATCACCTTGCGTCTTTCTTCGTTAAACCGGCGGAGGAACTGTTTCACCGGTTTGTATTTAGGATCCACATTAAGTGTGTGCTCAGCGAGTTGCCTCGGTACACCTGGCATGTCAGAGGGCTTCCATGTAAAAATGTCCCGATTCTCACGGATGAACTCGATGAGCGTGCTTTCCTATTTCAGATCCAAGTTGGCACTAATGCTGAACTGCTTGGACGAATCGCCAGGTACGAAGTCAACAAGCTTAGTTTCTGCTGCCGATTTGAACTTCAGGGCCGAATCATGCTCCGTAGTTGGCTTCTTCAATGGAGTCATGTCCGCCGGATCAACATCGTCTTTATAGTACTTCAACTCCTCGGTGGCACAAACCGACTCTGCATAAGCCGCATCTCCTTCCTCGCATTCCAAAGTGATTTTGTGGCTTCCGTGAACCGTTATTGTCCCCTTGTGACCCGGCATCTTGAGCTGCAAATACACATAACAGGGCCGAGCCATAAACTTGGCGTATGCCGGACGCCCAAACAGGGCATGATATGGACTTTGGATTTTCACCACTTCAAACGTTAATGTCTCCGACCTGGAATCATGATCATCCCCAAAGGCCACTTCAAGAGCTATCTTACCAACGGGATATGCTGATCTGCCAGGCACTACACCGTGGAATACTGTATTGGACGGTTTGAGATTCTTATCTGTAAGTCCCATACGACGGAAGGTCTCATAGTATAGGATGTTAATGCTGCTCCCTCCATCCATGAGCACCTTGGTGAACTTATAACCTCCCACCTGAGGCGCCACCACCAGAGCCAGCTAACCCGGGTTATCGACCTGGAGTGGGTGATCCTCACTGCTCCATATGATTGGCTGTTCAGACCAACGTAGATAACGGGGTGTGGCCGGTTCAACAGAGTTGACTGCCCGCCTCTGAACCTTCCGATCTCGCTTGTCCAAGCTAGTGGTAAAAACATGGCACTGCCCATTACTCAACTGCTTTGGGTTGCTTTGGTAACCTGACTGTTGCTGCTGTTGATTGTAACCACCCTGGTTGTTCTGACTATTTTGACCATTATGTCCGCCCGGATTACCATTAAATCCTGAACCGGAACTTCCTACACCGTAACCCGGCCCGGACCCTGAGCCACCGCCAGATCCGTGATCATACCGGAAATTATTAGAATTTTTGAACTCCTGCATAATAAAGCAATCCTTCCAAAGGTGGTTTGCTGGCTCCTCCTTCGTCCCATGTCTTGGATAGGGCTGGCTTAGCAGATAGTTCAGGCGGTTTGGGTTGGGGTTGGGCACTCCACTATGATTTTTCGGCCTACCCTTGCGCCCCTGGCCATTGTCCTGTACGTTGGTATTAGCCACAAAATCCATGTTGCCATCCGCTTTATGCTTGCCTCCTCCGTCATTGCCTACCCAGTGATGCTGCTGACCTTTGGAGCTGCTGTTCTTCTTCCCCTTCCCTATCTTGTCATCATCAGATTTGGGATCCTTGGTACTATCAGAATTAGCATATTTTACCAAAACGGCCATGAGGGTCCCCATGTCGGTGCAATGATGCTTCATCCGTCCCAATTTCAACTTCAGGGGCCCAAACCGGCAGTTGCCTTCTAGGGTTAATACTGCAGTGTCAGCGTTGATGCGATCTAAGGAGTGCAACACTTGTGAGACCCGGCGCACCCAATGAGTCGTTGACTCTCCTTCCTCCTGGACGCATGCAGCTAAGTCCACTATCAACATAGGCTGTTTACAGGTATCCTTGAAATTGTTGATAAACCGGGCTCGTAATTGGGCCCATGAACTAATAGAATTAGCGGGCAAGCTTTTTAACCAAGTACGGGCCGTTCCTTCAAGCATCATAGTGAAGTATTCCGCACACGTCGTGTCATCCACATCAAGCATCTCCATGGCCATCTCATAGCTCTCTACCCATGTCTCTGGTGGTTGATCCGCCGTATAATTTGGTACCTTGCGTGGGCCTTTGAAATCCTTGGGCAAGCGCATGTTGCGTAAAGCGGGGACGAGGCAAGGCACCCCCAAAGAACTAGAAGTAACACCAGGTTCGATCGAAATGGTTGGACGAACCGGCATGAGCTGCTGAGCCTGATGTTGTGCGGCTAACTCGGCCTCCCTACGCGCTCGGGCCCGGTTCACCACTTCCTGAGCGTCATCAGCACCACCCGTCGGGTTTTTGTCCCGGGGTGCCCCACGTCATTCATTACTCGACACTGCCGGTTCGTCCATATGTCTGCTATAGCTCCGGCTTGGACGAGGGGTCGAGTGGATCCGGTCGCGGCTGTACGAGTATGCTTCCTGTTGGGCCAAAGCGGTCCTCAGAAGTTCCTTGACCCGCCGTGTCTCTACTGCCTGTGGCGAGTCACCTTCAATTGGAATGGCCTCCAGCCGTGCAGCAGCGGCAACAAGATTGTCCATTGGGCTGGAGTAGCGACCCGGGGGTGTTAAAGCAGCCTGAGGTACAATGGTGTTTTGACGAGGCGGGTCGATCTGACGAGGCTGAACCGGTGCACCGGTCCCAGGGGCTTCTGCCCGGTTCCCCTCCAGCGGATTGCCAGCTCTTGGCCCTGGAGTGTTGAAAAGGCCTCTGGCCTCGAAAACCGGAGGTAAGCGGGACCGGTGCTTCCTCCTCATGACTTCATGTGATGCGCTCTGGTCTAACATAAGCCTGTAGGCCTGTGCGTCTAAAGCAGCCCGCTCTGCGGCCATCCTGGTGTCCTCAGCCGCCAGATCCGCCTTGGCCTGGGTGATCTATTCCTTTACCTTTGCAATCTTTGTATTGTGAACGTCCTGATCTGGCGGATTAACTTCCGCCATAAGCACAGCCAACGCATCAAATAGCTCTGATAGAACCTGAGTCGGCGAGCGCACAGGGCCTCCTGCCCCGGCGGCCGTTGCTGCTGCTGAACCGGAAATCGTTGCCGCGGCTGTCGAAGAATGAAGCACTGCTTGTGTTCCGGCCATGAATACTCCAACCCGGTTGGGCAGATCAGAGGGGTCCAGAATACTGTCTCCATCGGAACAGCTCCCAATCCGGCCATCTTGTAGCTGATAAAGAGATTCAGTTTCTCCGGTCGAAGATTCGTTACCGGAACAAATGATAGTCGCCCCGCGAAATCCCGGTCCGTCCTCATGACTTCCTCCATGGATGACTCCCACGAAGGCGTGCTTCATGGCCAGTTTAACCCGGGCGGATTGCGCACGCTGAGCCGTCTCGATGAGGTCGGCGCAGATGTCCGGCTCAGGGCCCGGTTCACCGATCTTCCCAATGAAAACGTGAATGCTACCAAAGGGGACCCGGTACCCGTACTCAACTGAGCCGGCCTCGGGGCCCCAGCCTGCATCGTCGATGTAGAGCCTGCCGCGACGACTCTTAGTCATCCGGCCTACAGCATAGCCCTCGAGTCCATCAAAGCAGCCCTCCAAGAACCGGAAACCATCATGCGATAGCCCCACGGTGGGCGCCAACTGTCGTGGTTTTGTCACGGCAGATGTCCTAGAGAAAGGACTTAGTCGTGGAGCCATCGCTACGGGTTAGCTTGAAGGGGTTAAAGCGAACACAAGGACGCAAGAGAGTTTATACTAGTTCGGCCCCTTCAATGAAGGTAAAAGCCTACTTCTAGTTGTGATGGAATTGATGGGTGTTTCGATGACTAGCGAGCGAATAAGCTTCGCCTATGTCTCGAGTCGTTGTCTCCCCTTGAACCGCCACCGTGTCGTCCCTTTATATACATGGGTGACGCCTGCCGGTTCATAGAGTCCCAACACCAGTTCATACTCGTATCCGGGTTGGTCTCTCGTTGTTCCTAACTCATAGTACAAGTATGTGCACCAAGCTGATGTACGGCTACAAGTTGTAAACCGACTACGGGCCCTGGGCCTTTATCTGCCTCTTTGGGCTTTAACACCTTTGAACTACTGATGGAGTTAATCCGGCCCAGGTAGGCCGGTTTATGCCCAGTAGTAATACCCCCAACAACTTGGATTGTCATCGGGGTTGTGCATGATTTAAATATTTTGTGTGGTGAAGATAGAGCATAGCCAGATTATATGATTTTGTAGGGATAACTTTCTTTAGCCATGTTATTTTGAGAAGACATAATTGCTTTGTTAGTATGCTTGAAGTATTATTATTTTTATGTCAATATGAACTTTTTTCTTGAATCTTTCGGATCTGAATATTCATACCACAATTAAGAAGAATTACATTAAAATTATGCCAAGTAGCACTCCGCATGAAACATTCTGTTTTTATCATTTACCTACTCGAGGACAAGCAGGAATTAAGCTTGGGGATGCTTGATACGTCTCCAACGTATCTATAATTTTTGATTGCTCCATGCTATATTATCTACTGTTTTGGACATTATTGGGCTTTATTATCCACTTTTATATTATTTTGGGGACTAACCTATTAACCGGAGGCCCAGCCTAGAATTGTTGTTTTTTGCCTGTTTTTGGGTTTCGAAGAAAAGGAATATCAAACGGAGTCCAAACTGAATGAAACCTTCGGGAACGTGATTTTTTGGAAGATTATGATCCGGGAGACTTGGACCCTACATCAAGAAAAGAAACAGGAGGCCACGAGGTAGGGGGGGCGCCTACCCCCCAGGCATGCCTACCCCCCACGCGCCCTCCACCCTCGTGGCCCCCCTGTTGCTCCACCGACGTACTCCTTCCTCCTATATATACCTACATACCACCAAACGATCAGATATGGAGCCAAAAACCTAATTCCACCGCTGCAACTTTCTGTATCCACGAGATCCCATCTTGGGGCCTGTTCCGAAGCTCCGCCGGAGGGGGCATCGATTACGGAGGGCTTCTACATCAACACCATAGCCTCTCCGATGAAGTGTGAGTAGTTTACCTCAAACCTACGGGTCCATAGTTAGTAGCTTGATGGCTTCTTCTCTCTTTTTGGATCTCAATACAATGTTCTCCCCTCTCTTCTGGAGAACTATTCGATGTAATCTTCTTTTTGCGGTGTGTTTGTTGAGACCGATGAATTGTGGGTTTATGATCAAGTCTATCTATGAATAATATTTGAATCTTCTCTGAATTCTTTTATGTATGATTGGTTATCTTTGCAAGTCTTTTCGAATTATCAGTTTGGTTTGGCCTACTAGATTGATCTTTCTTGCAATGGGAGAAGTGCTTAGCTCTGGGTTCAATCTTGCGGTGTCCTTTCCTAGTGACAGTAGGGGCAGCAAGGCACGTATTGTATTGTTGCCATCTAGGATAACAAGATGGGGTTTTCCTCATATTGCATGCGTTTATCCCTCTACATCATGTCATCTTGCTTAAGGTGTTACTCTGTTTTTAACTTAATACTCTAGATGCATGCTGGATAGCGGTCGACGAGTGGAGTAATAGTAGTAGATGTAGGCAGGAGTCGGTCTACTTGTCTCGGACATGATGCCTATATACATGATCATACCTAGATATTCTCGTAACTATGCTCAATTTTGTCAATTTCTCAACAGTAATTTGTCCACCCATCGTAGAATACTTATGCTCTCGAGAGAAGCCACTAGTGAAACCTGTGGCCCCCGAGTCTATCTTTATTATATTAATCTCCTACTACTTAGTTATTTCCTTTTCTATTTACTTTGCCTTTATTTTACTTTGCATCTTTATCACAAAGATACCAAAAATATTATCCTTATCATATCTATCAGATCTCACTCTCGTAAGTGGCCTTATAGGGATTGACAACCCCTATTTGCGTTGGTTGCGAGGATTTATTTGTTTTGTGCAGGTACGAGGGACTCGCGCGTAGCCTCCTTCTGGATTGATACCTTGCTTCTCAAAAACCGAGGGAAATACTTACACTACTGTGCTGCATCATCCCTTCCTCTTCGGGGAACACCAACGCAGTGCTCAAGAGGTAGCACCCACCCTCATGGGCCCCTCGCAGCTCCACCGACCTACTTCTTCCTCCTATATGTATCCATATACCCCTAAAACATCCAGGAGCACCACGAAACCCTATTTCCACCGCCGCAACCTTCTGTACCCGTGAGATCCCATCTTGGGGCCTTTTCCGGAGCTCTGCCAGATGGGGAATCGTTCACGGAAGTCTTCTACATCAACACCATAGCCTCTCCGATGATGTGTGAGTATTTTACCTCAGACCTTCGGGCCCATAGTTATTAGCTTGATGGCTTCTTCTCTCTCTTCGGATCTCAATACAAAGTTCTCCTCGATCTTCTTGGAGATCTATTCGATGTAATTCTTTTTGCGGTGTGTTTGTCGAGATCCGATGAATTGTGGGTTTATGATCAAGATTATCTATGAACAATATTTGATTCTTCTCTGAAATCTTTTATGTATGATTTGTTATCTTTGCAAGTCTCTTCGAATTATCAGTTTGGTTTGGCCTACTAGATTGATGTTTCTTGCAATGGGAGAATTGCTTAGCTTTGGGTTCAATCTTGCGGTGTCCTTTCCCAGTGACAGCCGGGGCAACAAGGCACGTATTGTATTGTTGCCATCGAGGATAAAAAGATGGGGTTTATATCATATTGCTTGAGTTTATCCCTCTGCATCATGTCATCTTTCCTATTGCATCACTCTGTTCTTATGAACTTAATACTCTAGATGCATGCTGGATAGAGGTCCATGTGTGGAGTAATAGTAGTAGATGCAGAATCGTTTCGGTCTACTTGTCGCGGATGTGATGCCTATATACATGATCATGCCTAGATATTCTCATAATTATGCACTTTTCTATCAATTGCTCAACAATAATTTGTTCACCCACCGTAATACTTATGCTATCTTGAGAGAAGCCACTAGTGAAACCTATGGCCCCCCGGGTCTATCTTCCGTCATATAAGTTTCCAATATATTTTACTTTGCAATCTTTACTTTCTATGTATATCATAAAAATACCAAAAATATTTATTTATCTTATCATCTCTATCAGATCTTGTCAGGACCGGTTTTCCAATAAAACATTTATTGAAAAACCGACTACTTTATCAGACCAGTATAGAAGAATCCTCCTTACTGGTAGACAAATCCTTGATACAGAAATCCAGAATACTAAATATTATACAAGGTTGAGCTGAGGCTGCTCAACAATTATTACAAGCATGTCGATATTATACATAAAGGCGGATATGACACAAAGGGTATGATGGCATAACTACTGACTCGTAATAAAAGTGGTGGTGGATATGTCACAGTGAAGTGGGCGACATGACTCCAAAATCTTACAGCTCATCAAGCGCCGGAGTGAGGCTCGATGATTTTATTAGGGTAGCGGAAGCGTATATAATACAAGTGACCAACTCCTGGATCGCACGGGACTGACTGGGACTCCTCTAGGCGTTGGACTCGCTATCGTACTCTTCATCCATAAGATCGCCTTCGTCAACATCTCGCCAAATCAACAAGCCAAGTGAGTACTTTGAATGTACTCGCAAGACAGTTTGGACATAAGATATAACAAATGCAAACATGATGCACATGAGCAGACTAGTAATGCAGACTCAGATAATAAATTTGCACTACATGTTAAATAAAAAGGAAGTCAGGCGGTAGTCCAGCCGAAATCCTAAGAAAATATTTCAAGACCGATCGGGTGTCTGAAGTGACGCCTCGAAAGGTAAAATAACTTAGCATGCTGCAGTCGGGCGTTAGGGCGACACCACATAAAGGGCTTATATTGAAACGTAAATGACCGTACGTGCCACAGTCGGACGTGTAAGCGACATCTCGAAAAGGGCTTATAATGAAAGTAAATAACAAGGATGACACAGTCGGACGTCTGAGCGACATCACATAAAGGGCTTATATCAAAAGTAAATAACAAGAATGCCACAGTCGGATGTCTAAGCGACATCACATAAAGGGCTTATATCAAAAGTAAATAACAAGAATGCCACAGTCGGACGTCTGAGCGACATCACATAAAGGGCTTATATCAAAAGTAAATAACAAGAATGCCACAGTCGGACGTCTAAGTGACATCACATAAAGGGCTTGTATCAAAAGTGAATAACAAGAATGCCACAGTCGGACATCAGAGCGACATCACATAAAGGGCTTATATCTCATCATTCGAATTCAAGTAGCTCATGAAGGTAACATTATTCCACGAAATACTCGATACATGATAATAAACTGGTTAGTCCATCCACAGGAATAACATTCAGCCGGGTTTACCACTCTCAGTTTCATGCTTATTCTTCGGAGACTGTCACTTAGACTGACACTGAGACTGATACTGAGATTGACACTAATATGTTGATCAAAGTCCTTGACCATGGACATGGTTACTCGAATGGTTTTGACTCTGCAGAGTTTGTACTCTTTAACCACAGCCAACGGATTTCAGTAGTCACAAAGGACTAGTTCCGTTTATGGTATTTTAGGAGAAACACATCTAACCAGTACACACCCATTCCACATCCCGCTGCCAGGAATCACCCTAGGCAACGTTCAAGAAAAACTCTAAGACGGGGAGGCTACAACCTCGAATAACATGGGATCAAATTTATATCGCGCGCACTAAAGGGTGCCCCCTCTCGGTCCCAACCGGAAACACCCATGCCCCCTGACCGAATGACAGGCTTTAATCCAGGGCCATGGAACCCTCATCACGGCCCCTCTATTTGGTGTGTACAAGGAAAGAGGTTTGCAACTGACTAAACCGCATTCTTTGCAGAAGACATGTGGCGGCACGAAAAGGGGACGAACGGGGACAAGACTTGGTCCACGTTAATACTGGAGTTAAACGGTTGACATAAAACTGGCATGCTTCAACAATACCAGCTTGCAACCTATCATTCCACCACATGACCAGGTTATCTCACCATCATATGAACACATCAAATTTCGAAGCTCACTTGCAGCTTGCTTTTCATGAAATATAACATTCACAAATGCTTATATATACATGTCATGAGAAAACCACTCAAGCAATCATGAAAAACACTCATCGTATCAAAGGTTCAAAGATGCTTGCCTGGTTCGGAGTAGTCGGAGTCTAGCTCGGCGAAGTTTGCGGCTCCGTCACCTCCTTCGGTATCTACGTTATAAAAGAAATCGGATACTAATGTAAATACCGTGCGTGCATAAAAATTGTTCCAAATATTTTTCAAATAAATATGATAAAAAACTAGATAGAAAAATAAAGATGACAGAAAAAGAATCAGCTCAAAATCATCTTTTGTTTAAAAGTTATAAAGGTTTTAGTCCAGGGAGTAATCTGTGATGAAACAGAAACTTTCTAGGGGCTAGTTTAGAAAAACAGAAAACGCTTCAGTTGGAATACGCCTTCCAGAGGGGAAAATGTATCCGGGCCGAAGGTGCCAACGAAAAACGATTCGAAGGGGGTGGGTGAGGCTGAAGAGGGGGTCCCACCCATCAGGCTTGAAATTCAGAACAGAGTTCCACCGGCGCCCGAGGCTCGCGGTGGTCGCCGGCGTCGATCCACGGCGAGGTAGGGGGAGTGGAAGGTACCTACGGACTCACGGAGTTCTCCTGCATCTATGGATGGTGGAGTTGGTCGTCGGCGAGCACCACGTCGACGGCGGCCTCCACTCCGGCGGACGGTGGTTCGGTCGAGGATGATTCTCTCCGAAGAGAGCTGCAAACTCCAAATTGAAGCGCGGGTCAGGCAAGCGGGTTCACTAGGATGCTACTGGCATAGTTTGGGGGAGCGGGGGTGCACTCACTAGAGAGAATCTTGCCGGAGCCCGAAGCGGATCGGGGCGACCGGAGTCGGGGAAGAAGGCCTCCTCGAGGTCCTCCTAGCGGCTGGGCGCGGTTCTGGTGAGGTGGAGGAGTGGTGCTGGGTCGAAGGCGAGCTCGGGGCCTCCATTTATAGCCGGCCCGAGGCGGTTGCCGAGAACGGGATTTCTCCGGCGAGTAATTATGGCGAGGTGGTGGTCGAGCTGATGGCTTAGGTGACTGGGCAGCTGCGGATTGGTCCACTAGCTCCATTCAGCAGCTAAGCTTGATCGGATTTGGCCTGCTCCCGTGACTTCGACGGAATGGAGCTGACGGGCTCGTCGACGGCAGAGAGCGCGCTCTGCACCTCTCAGGCCACAGCGACGGTTCTGCAACACGCACAGAGAAGAGGATAGCCACGCGGAGGCTCCTGGTGGTGTGGGCGGTGCTAGACGGCGCCGTACTGCAGGGCTGGCCCCTGCTGGCCGCCACGGGCGGTTCTGCCACCGCAAGAGGCGCCGGGGTTGACGTGACACGTCGCCACCGACGCTCGCGACCGGCCAAACAACCGTGCGGTGCACCGGATAAGGAGGGGGGACAGGGAGCAAGAGGGCAGGGCGAGTACTGGCGAGATTGACGCCAAGCTCTGAAGAAAACGACATCGATGACTGAAACTTAACACTGAAACTCTAAATTTGAACAAGAACAGTGCACACCAGCTGTTCGACAAAATTTTTGGCGCATGTGGAAATTTTTTCTTGAGCTGAAACTTGGTGGGATGGCCTCTTGATGCATCCAGAGACTGCATGTATTTTCTCAGAATTTTTGGAAAAGGAAAAGAATGAATTTCACCAAAAATGGCAAATATGGTCCAAACTTGCAGCAAGTAAATTTTGAAAAATTTGAATTGTGGACCAGCAGATCTTGATGGATCTAGGTTGAGGGTACTAAGGAGTAGCTAGGGTAAATTACTTGGGCTTAGAAACTTAAGGGATCTGGTACCTCCTTTGTAAATCCCAGGAGTCCAAAATAAATTACAGAAAAAGGTTTGAGGAAAAAATAAATAGAAATAAAACCTAAAAGAGGTTGAAACTTGCTGGAATTGGATGCTTGGCTTGACCCAAAGTAGGGAGGTGGGTTTTGGAAGAAATTTTTCTACATAGGCCATGGCAAGAGAGTACTTTTAAATAGGGAAGGATAAAATCCAAAATTATAGGAATTCTTTTTAAAAAGAAAATTTGTAAAACCACCCAAAAGTATTTGTGTTGAGCCAACACAAGATGAAAATCCTCAAGACCAAAATCAAGGTTGGGAAGAACACATAAAATATTTGTCTTAAAAGAAATTTTTTGACAAGGAGAGTCTTTTAGATTTTTTTAAATAACCTCCTTCCAATTAATTAAAGAATTTGATAAAAACCAAATCAAAATTTTTGGAGTGTTATAGATCTCACTTAAGTGACTGTGAAGGGATTGGCAACCCCTTTATCGTGTTGGTTGCGAGGTTCTTATTTATTTGTGTAGGTGCGAGGTGACTTGCGTGTAGTCTCCTAATGGATTGATACCTTGGTTCTCAAAAACTAAGGGAAATACTTACTCTACTTTGCTGCATCACCCTTTCCTCTTCAAGGGAAAACCAATGTAGTGCTCAAGAGGTAGGAAGAAGGATTTCTAGCACCATTGCCGGGGAGATCTACGCACAAGTCAAGACATACCAAGTATCCATCAAAAACTCTTATCCCTCGCATTACATTATTTGCCTTTTTCCTCTCGTTTTCCTCTCCCCCACTTCACCCTTGCCGTTTTATTCACCCTTCTTCTGTTTGTCTTTTCGTTTGCTTTGATATCTTACTTGGCTCATTTGCTCGTATGGTTGGAATAGTTTTTTATTTATTGCTAAACAGAGAACCTAAGATCTATGGATCCTCATCCGCTTGATAATCTTTTTAAGAGATCCAATTATGACGAACCAATTGCTAGTGAGTTTTGTGCACTAGATTATCTTTCTGAAGTTTTGTTGGGAATTCGTGAATCTGAAAATTGTGATGACGTACTTTATGGAGTGATTCGCGATGGATCTTTGAATAGAAAGCATGATTGCAATGATGATATTATAAATTCTATTAATGTCAATTGTGCTTATAATATGCAAAACCCTAAGCTTGGGGATGCTAGTTTTGCTATGTCTACTACTTGTTGCAATGATCATGATTGGGGTGATTCTTCTTATGATCTTGAAAATTTATTTAAGCCCCATGATGAATATGAGATTGATAATAGTATTTGAAATATTATTGAAAGTGGGTTTGTAAGAGTGTCAACTTTAGATCCCACATATTTGGAGAATGATCAATCTTATGAAGTTTTTGATAAAAGTGGGTTTGGACAGGCCATGACTTTAGTTAATGTTAATCCCACTATTTTGGAAGAGTGTCAACTTTGCATGCATGTGGATCGTGTTGAAAATATTTGATGTGATAGCTATTTTGTTGAATTTGGTTATGATCCCACATGTAATTATTATGAGAGAGGAAAATATAGTTGTAGAAATTTTCATGTTACTAAATTACCTCTCATTATGTTGAGATTGCTATTGTTTCTTTCCGCTTCCTTGCATATGCTAGTTTTTGCTTGCCTTGATAATTTTTTTGCCTATAAGATGCCTATGCATAGGAATTATGTTAGACTTAGATTTGTTTGTCACGTGTTTTATGATGCTCTCTTTGTGCTTCAAAACTTGTCTTTCATGTGAGCATTGTTGACATCTTATGCCTAGCTAAAAGGCTTTAAAGAAAAGCGCTTATTGGGAGGCAACCTAATATTTTTCCTTGATGTTATTCAATGAATAATTCATATAGCCTCTGTTATGGTTGTGTTTTTATGTTTAATTAGTGTTTGTGCCAAGTAGAACCTTTGGGAAGACTTGGGGAAAGTCTTTGCGATCTTGCTATAAAAACAGAAACTTTAGCGCTCACGAGATTTGCTTCCATTTTTTACTGGAGAGTGTGATTAGACTGATTCTTTTTGCAGATGATTAATAGATAAATCCCTCACGTCCATAAATTTATTTCAGAATTTTGGGGTTATATAAGTATTCGAAACCTACAGATTACTACAGACTGTTCTGTTTTTGACAGATTCTGTTTTTCGTGTGTTGTTTGCTTATTTTGATGAATCTATGACTAGTATGGGAGGGTATGAACCATAGAGAAGTTGGAATACAGTAGGTTTAACACCAATATAAATAAAGAATGAGTTCATTACAGCACCTTAAGTAGTGGTTTGTTTTCTTATACTAACGGAGCTCATGAGATTTTCTGTTGAGTTTTGTGTTGTGAAGTTTTCAAGTTTTGGGTAAAGATTTGATGGATTATGGAATAAAGAGTGGCAATAGCCTAAGCTTGGGGATGACCAAGGCACCCCAAGGTAAAATTCAAGTACAACCAAAAGCCTAATCTTGGGGATGCCCCGGAAGGCATCCTCTCTTTCGTCTTCGTCCATCGGTATCTTTACTTGAGGCTATATTTTTATTCACCACATGATATGTGTTGTGCTTGGAGCGTCTTATATGATTTGAGTCTTTGATTTTTAGTTACCCACAATCATCCTTGCTGTACACACCTTTTGGGAGAGACACACATGAATCATAATTTATTAGAATACTCTATGTGCTTCACTTATATCTTTTGAGCTAGATAATTTTGCTCTAGTGCTTCACTTATATCTTTTAGAGCACGGTGGTGGTTTTATTTTATAAAATTATTGATCTCTCATGCTTCACTTATATCATTTTGAGAGTCTTTTAGAACAACATGGTAATCTGCTTTGGTTATGAAATTAGTCCTAATATGATATGCATCCAAGATTGGTATAATAAAAACTTTCATAAAAAGGTGCATTGAATACTATGAGAAGTTTGATACTTCATAATTGTTTTGAGATATAAAGATGGTGACATTAGAGTTTTTCTAGTTGGGTAGTTGTGAATTTGAGAAATACTTGTGTTGAAGTTTGCAAGTCCCGTAGCATGCACGTATGGTAATCGTTTTGTAACAAATTTGAAACATGAGGTGTTCTTTGATTGTGTTCCTTATGAGTGGCGCTCGGGGACGACCGATGGTCTTTTCCTACCAATCTATCACCCTAGGAGCATGCGCATAATGCTTGGTTTTTGATGACTTGTAGATTTTTGCAATAATTATGTGAGTTATTTATGACTAATGTTGAGTCCATGGATTATACGCACTCTCACCTTTCCATCATTGCTAGCCTCTTCGGTACCGTGCATTGCCCTTTCCCACCTTGAGAGTTGGTGCAAACTTCGCCGGTGCATCCAAACCCCGTGATATGATGCGCTCTATCACACATAAACCTCCTTATATCTTCCTCAAAACAGCCACCATACCTACCTATTATGGCATTTCCATAGCCATTCCGAGATATATTGCCATGCGACCTTCCACGGTTTCATTTATTATGACACGCTTCATCATTGTCATATTGCCTTGCATGATCATGTACTTGACATCGTATTTGTGGCAAAGACACCATGCATAATTTATCATACATGTCCCTCTTGAATCATTACCCTTCCCGGTACACCGCCGGAGGCATTCATATAGAATCATATTTTGTTCTAGTATCGAGTTGTAATCATTGAGTTGTAAATAAATAGAAGTGTGATGATCATCATTAACAGAGCATTGTCCCAAATAAAAAAAAGGAGAAAGGCCATAAAAAAGAGAAGGCCCAAAAAAAGAAAAAAAAGAAAAAAAATGAGAGAAAAAGAGAGAAGGGGCAATGTTACTATCCTTTTACCACACTTGTGCTTCAAAGTAGCACCATGATCTTCATGATAGAGAGTCTCTTATGTTGTCACTTTCATATACTAGTGGGAATTTTACAATATAGAACTTGGCTTGTATATTCCAATGATGGGCTTCCTCAAAATGCCCTAGGTCTTCATGAGCAAGCGAGTTGGATGCACACCCACTTAGTTCTTTTTGTTGAGCTTTCATACACTTATAGCTATAGTGCATCCGTTGCATGGCAATCCCTACTCACTCACATTGATATCTATTGATGGGCATCTCCATAGCCCGTTGATACGCCTAGCTGATGTGAGACTATCTTCCCCTTTTTGTCTTCTCCACAACCACCATTCTATTCCACCTATAGTGCTATGTCCATGGCTCAAGCTCATATATTGCGTGAAGATTGAAAAAGTTTGAGAACATCAAAAGTATGAAACAATTGCTTGGCTTGTCATCGGGGTTGTGCATGATTTAAATATTTTGTGTGGTGAAGATAGAGCATAGCCAGACTATATGATTTTGTAGGGATAACTTTCTTTGGCCATGTTATTTAGAGAAGACATGATTGCTTTATTAGTATGCTTGAAGTATCATTATTGCTATGTCAATGTTAAACTTTTGTCTTGAATCTTTTGAATCTGAATATTCATGCCACAATAAAGAAAATTAAATTGAGAATTATGCTAGGTAGCATTCCACATCAAAAAATTTGTTTTTATCATTTACCTACTCGAGGACGAGCAGGAATTAAGCTTGGGTATGCTTGATACGTCTCCAACGTATCTATAATTTTTGATTGTTCCATGCTATTATATTATCTGTTTTGGATGTTTAATGGGCTTTATTATACACATTTACATTATTTTTGGGACTAACCTACTAACCCAAGGCCCAATGCAAATTTCTGTTTTTTTGCCTATTTTAGTATTTCACAGAAAAGGAATATCAAACGGAATTCAACTGGAATGAAACCTTCGGGAGAGTTAATTTTGGAACAAACGTGATCGAGGGTACTTGGAGTGGATGTCAAGAAAGAAGCGAGGAGGCCACGAGGCAGGGAGCCGCGCCTGCCCCCATGGGCGCGCCCCCACCCTCGTGGGCCCCTCGCAGCTCCACCGACCTACTTCTTCCTCCTATATATATATCCATATACCCCGAAAACATCCAGGAGCACCACGAAACCCTATTTCCACCGCTGCAACCTACTGTACCCGTGAGATCCCATCTTGGGGCCTTTCCGGAGCTCCGCCAGAGGGGGAATCGATCACGGAGGGCTTCTACATCAACACCATAGCCTCTTTGATGATGTGTGAGTAGTTTACCACAGACCTTCGGGTCCATAGTTATTAGCTAGATGGCTTCTTCTCTCTCTTTGGATCTCAATACAAAGTTCTCCTCGATCTTCTTGGAGATCTATTCAATGTAATTATTTTTGCAGTGTGTTTGTCGAGATTCGATGAATTGTGGGTTTATGATCAATATTATCTATGAACAATATTTGATTCTTCTCTGAAATCTTTTATGTATGATTTGTTATCTTTGCAAGTCTCTTCGAATTATCAGTTTGGTTTGGCCTACAAGATTGATATTTCTTGCAATGGGAGAAGTGCTTAGCTTTGGGTTCAATCTTGCGGTGTCCTTTCCCAGTGACAGCAGGGGAAGCAAGGCACGTATTGTATTGTTGCCATCGAGGATAAAAAGATGGGGTTTATATCATATTGCTTGAGTTTATCTCTCCACATCATGTCATCTTTCCTAATGCATTACTCTGTTCTTATGAACTTAATACTCTAGATGCATGCTGGATAGCGGTCAATGTGTGGAGTAATAGTAGTAGATGCAAAATCGTTTCAGTCTAATTGTCGCGACGTGATGCCTATATACATGATCATGCCTAGATATTCTCATAATTATGCACTTTTCTATCAATTGCTCGACAGTAATTTGTTCACTCACCGTAATACTTATGCTATCTTGAGAGAAGCCACTAGTGAAACATATGGCCCCCGGGTCTATCCTCCATCATATAAGTTTCCAATATATTTTACTTTGCAATCTTTACTTTCTATCTATATCATAAAAATACCAAAAATATTTATTTATCTTATCATCTTTATCAGATCTCACTCTCGTAAGTGACCGTGAAGGGATTGACAGCCCCTTTATCGCATTGGTTGCAAGGTTCTTATTTTTTTTGTGTAGGTGCGAGGTTACTTGCATGTAGTCTCCTACTGGATTGATACCTTGGTTCTCAAAAACGGAGGGAAATACTTATGCTACTTTGTTGCATCACCCTTTCCTCGTCAAGGGAAAACCAATGCAGTGCTCAAGAGGTTGCAACCAACTCATCATTATAAGCATTCTTTTGGCAAAAAGTCATGAGCTTGTGTCCAAGAGAGAAACCCAACCCGTTTTTTGTATAGGAAAATCATCATTAAGCTCAGAAATCTTATCAATTAAAACATCGGTAGGAACCCTCTTTCTCAAATTTTCATTATAAGAAACATGATCTACGGATCGTAGACGCATTATGTCCTCTTGATTAAAAATAATTCCCTCTATGGGAGGACGACCTCCATCTACTTTATAATGAGCGAAAAAATTTCTAGCTACTTTCATAATAAATCTAAATTCATGAGCTAGGAATATAGTGGTGGCGCACTTAACAGAAGAATGCTCAATATTAGAAAACTCTAAAAACATCCTTTGTATGGATGGATGCATGTGAACAAATTGTCTTTCAAGTTCAACACCAAGCAAAGATATAGCATCCGCAAGACTACTAGTTTTATGGAGGATAGACCCACCCATGGTGGGGAGTGCACCAGCACAAGTAAAGAAATCTTGAATGACCCCCTTTCTAATAATATTTCCGCTACCTATGTGGAATATGTTAGCGTGCAAGATGATAGTTTCTTCATGTGGACTAGAATTAGCAAAAGCATCAAAGTTTCCCCCATTGTTACTACTATTGTTTTTAGCGATAACCTCCCCACTTTCAGACATGGTGGCAATTGCCAAACGAGCAAACGAATAAGCGAAGAAGACGAACAGAAGAGGGGCGAAGAAAAGGCGAATCTTTTCGAAAATTGTTTTAGAAGTGGGGGAGAGGAAAACGAGAGGCGAATGGCAAATAATGTAATGAGAGGGATGAGAGTTTATGATGGGTACTTGGTATGTCTCGGCTTTGTATAGATCTCCCTGGCAACATCGCCGGAAATTGGCAAGTTCACGGGAGATCAATCTTGACTTGACTTGGCATAAATCTCCCCGGCAACGGTGCCAGAAATTCTTCCTGCTACCTGTTGAGCTTGCGTTGGTTTTTCCCTTGAAGAGGAAAGGGTGATGGAGCAAAGTAGAGTCAGTATTTCCCTCAGCTTTGAGAACCAAGGTATCAATATAGTAGGAGACAACGCAACAAGCCACCAAATACCTACACAAATAAACACCAACTTGCACCCAACGCGACAAAGGGTTGTCAATCCCTTCACGGTTATTCGCCAAGTGAGATCGGATAGAGATGGATAAATGGTAAAGTAATATTTTTGGTATTTTTGGTTTATGGAATGGAAAGTAAAAGATTGCAAAGTAAGGAAACAATGACAGAAATTCGCAAGTTGATGGGAAACTAATATGTTGTAAAATAGACCCGGGGCCATAGGTTTCACTAGTGGCTTCTCTCAAGAAAGGAATTATTACGGTGGGTTAACAAATTACTATCGAGCAATTGATAGAAAAGCGCAAAGTTATGATGATATCTAAGGCAATGATCATGGATATAGGCATCACGTCCATGTCAAGTAGACCGAAATGATTCTGCATCTACTAATATTACTCCACACATCGACCGGCTCCTGCCTGCATCTAGAGTATTAAGTTTATAAGAACAGAGTAACGCATTAAGTAAGATGACATGATGTAGCGGGATTAACTCAAGAAATATGATGAAAACCCCATCTTGTTATCCTCGATGGCAACAATACAAAACATGCCTTGCTGCCCCTACTGTCACTGGGAAAGGACACCCCAAGATTGAACCCAAAGCTAAGCACTTCTCCCATTGCAAGAAAAACCAATCTAGTTGGTCAAACCAAACTGATAGTTCGAGGACTTGCAAATATATCAAAACATGCATAAAAGAATTCAGAGGAGATTCAAATAATATTCATAGATAAGCTGATCATAAATCCATAATTCATCGGATCTCGGCAAACACACCGCAAAAGAGTATTACATCGAAAAGATCTTCAAGAACATCGAGGAGAGCATCGTATTGAGAATCAAAGAGAGAGAAAAAGCCATCTAGTTACTAGCTATGGACCCGTAGGTATGAGTTAAACTACTCATTCTTCATCAGAGAGGCAATGGTGTTGATGTAGAAGCCCTCCGTGATCGAACCCCCCTCCGGCAGGATGCCAGAAAAGGCCCCAAGATGGGATCTCATGGGTACAGAAGGTTGGGGCGGTGGAAAAGTGGTTTCATAGCTCCCCTCAAAGTTTTCAGGGTATAAGAGTATATATAGCACTACTGCGGGATGCTGCTAACGTGACACTACGATCAGAGACCCTTCGAGAAACTGTGTGCGATGCAATAATCACAAACAGTGGTGTATGAAAACTGTCAAAAAAGGTGCAAATGTTTGCGATGGAGGATGCATTAAACATGGTTCAGATTTTAGTTGCGTGTGCGGTTCAGGCCACACGGTTAACCCGTTGAACTGTTTGCGATGAGGGAGAACAACAGAAATGGGCAGCCATATCAATGTGTGTGCGATATGTTGGGGAACGCAGTAATTTCAAAAAAAATCCTACGCACACGCAGGATCATGGTGATGCATAGCAACGAGAGGGGAGAGTGTCGTCCACGTACCCTCGTAGACCGTTAAGCGGAAGCGTTCTGATAACGCGATTGGTGTAGTCGTACGTCTTCACGATCGACCGATCCTCAGTACCGAACGTACGACACCTCCGCGTTCAACACACGTTCATCTCGGTGACGTCCCTCGAAATCACGATCCAATAGAGCTCGGGGAATTGTTTCGTCAGCACGACGGCGTGGTGACGATGGTGATGAAGCTACCGTGACAGGGCTTCGCCTAAGCACCGCTATAGTATGACCGAGGTGGATTATGGCGGAGGGGGGCACCACACACGGCTGGGAGAGATCTTTGTGATCAACTTGTGTATCTAGAGGTGCCCCCTGCCCCTGTATATAAAGGAGCAAGGGGGAGGCCGTACAGCCCTTGTTGGTGCGCCAGGAGGAGGAATCCTCCTAGTAGGAGTAGGATTCCCCTCTTTCCTACTCCTATTAGGAGGGGAAAGGAAGGGAGAGAAAGAGAAGGAAAGGGGGGCACCGCCCCCCTCTCCTAGTCCAATTCGAACCAGAGGGGAGGGGGCGCGCTGCCTGCCCCAGGCCGGCCCCTCTCTCTTTCCCTTATGGCTCAACAAGGCCCATTAGCCCTCGGGGGGTTCCGGTAACCCCTCCAGTACTCCGGTAAAACCCGGATTTTACCCAGAACTCTTCCGATGTCCAAATGTAGGCTTCCAATATATCAATCTTCATGTATCGACCATTTCGAGACTCCTCGTCGTGTCCGTGATCATATCCGGGACTCCGAACTACCTTCGGTACATCAAAACATATAAACTCATAAAACCGATCGTCACAGAACTTTAAGC
The DNA here is from genome assembly GCF_056163025.1 of Triticum urartu. Taxonomy (NCBI): domain Eukaryota; kingdom Viridiplantae; phylum Streptophyta; class Magnoliopsida; order Poales; family Poaceae; genus Triticum; species Triticum urartu. Next base: position 83,658,518 of record NC_141873.1, read on the forward strand.
GTGCGCACCCTACGGGTTCGAGAACTATGTAGACATGACCGTGACATGTCTCTGGACAATAACCAATAGCGGAACCTGGATGCTCATAGTGGTTCCTACATATTCTATGAAGATCTTTATCGGTCAAACCGCAGAACACTATACGTTGTTCTCTTTGTCATCGGTATGTTACTTGCCCGAGATTCGATCGTCGGTATCCCAATACCTAGTTCAATCTCATTACCGGAAAGTCTCTTTACTCATTTCGTAATGTACTATCCCGCAACTAACTCTTTAGTTGCATTGCTTGCAAGGCTTATAGTGATGTGCATTACCGAGAGGGCCCAAAGATACCTCTCCGACAATCGGAGTGACAAATCATAATCTTGATCTATGCCAACTCAACAAGTACCATCGGAGACACCTGTAGAGCACCTTTATAATCACCCAGTTACTTTGTGACATTTGGTAGCACACAAAGTGTTCCTCCGGTATTCAGGAGTTGCACAATCTCATAGTCATAAGAACATGTATAAGTCATGAAGAAAGCAATAGCAACAAACTAAACGATCAAGTGCTAAGCTAACGGAATGGGTCAAGTCAATCACATCATTCTCCTAATGATGTGATCCCATTGATCAAATAACAACTCATGTCTATGGTTTGGAAAGTTAACCATCTTTGATCAATGAGCTAGTCAAGTAGAGGCATACTAGTGACACTATGTTTGTCCATGTATTCACACATGTATTATGTTTCCGGTTAATACAATTCTAGCATGAATAAAAAATATTTATCATGAAATAAGGAAATAAATAATAACTTTATTATTGCCTCTAGGGCATATTTCCTTCAGTCTCCCACTTGCACTAGAGTCAATAATCTAGTTCACATCGCCATGTGATTTAACACCAATAGTTCACATCACCATGTGATTAACACCCATAGTTTACATCATCATGTGACCAACACCCAAAGGGTTTACTAGAGTCAATAATCTAGTTCACATCGCTATGTGATTAACACCCAAAGAGTACTAAGGTGTGATCATGTTTTGCTTGTGAGAGAAGTTTAGTCAACGGGTTTGCCACATTCAGATCCGTATGTATTTTGCAATTTTCTATGTCAACAATGCTCTGCACGGAGCTACTCTAGCTAATTGCTCCCACTTTCAATATGTATCCCGATTGAGACTTAGAGTCATCTGGATTAGTGTCAAAACTTGCATCGACGTAACCCTTTATGATGAACCTTTTGTCACCTCCATAATCGAGAAACATATCCTTATTCCACTAAGGATAATTTTGACCGCCGTACAGTGATCTACTCCTAGATCACTATTGTACTTCCATGCTAAACTCGGTGTAGGGTATACAATAGATCTGGTACACAGCATGGCATACTTTATAGAACCTATAGGGAATGACTTTCATTCTCTTTCTATCTTCTGCCAGGGTCGGGTTTTGAGTCTTACTCCATTTCACACCTTGTAACACAGGCAAGAACTCTTTCTTTGACTGTTCCATTTTGAACTACTTCAAAATCTTGTCAAGTTATGTACTCATTGAAAAAATTTATCAAGCGTCTTAATCTATCTCTATAGATCTTGATGCTCAATATGTAAGCAGCTTCACCGAGGTCTTTCTTTGAAAAGAAAAAAAAACTCCTTTCAAATACTCCTTTATGCTTTCCATAAAATTCTACATTATTTCCGATCAACAATATGTCATTCACATATACTTATCAGAAATGTTGTAGTGCTCCCACTCATTTTCTTGTAAATACAGGCTTCACCGCAAGTCTGTATAAAACTATATGCTTTGATCATACTATCAAAGCGTACATTCCAATCCGAGAAGCTTGCACCAGTCCATAAATGGATCACTGGTGCTTACACACTTTGTTAGCATCTTTTGGATTGACAAAACCTTCTGGTTGCATCATATACAACTCTTCTTTAAGAAATCCATTAAGGAATGTAGTTTTGACATCCATTTGCCAGATTTCATAAAATGTGGCAATTTGCTAACATGATTCGGACAGACTTAAGCATTGTTACGAGTGAGAAAATCTCATCGTAGTCAACACCTTGAACTTTGTCAAAACCTTTTTCGACAAGTATAGCTTTGTAGATAGTAACTACTATCAGCGTCTTTTTTCCTCTTGAAGATCCATTTATTTTCTATAGCTTGCCGATCATCGGGCAAGTCAACCAAAGTCCACACTTTGTTCTCATACATGGATCCCATCTCAGATTTCATGGCCTCAAGCCATTTCCCTGAATCTAGGCTCATCATCGCTTCCTCATAGTTCGTAGGTTCATCATGGTCAAGTAACATGACCTCCAGAACAGGATTACCGTACCACTCTGGTGTCTCACTCTGGTTGACCTACGAGGTTCGGTAGTAACTTGATCTGAAGTTACATGATCATCATCATTAACTTCCTCACTAATTGGTGTAGGCATCACTGGAATAGATTTCCGTGATGAACTACTTTCCAATTCGGGAGAAGGTACAATTACCTCGTCAAGTTCTACTTTCCTCCCACTCACTTCCTTCTAGAGAAACTCCTTCTCTAGAAAGGATCCATTCTAAGCAACAAATGTCTCGCCTTCGGATCTGTGATAGAAGGTGTACCCAACAGTCTCCTTTGGGTATCCTATGAAGACACATTTCTTCGATTTGGGTTTGAGCTTATCAGGATGAAACTTGTTCACATAAGCATCGCAACCCCAAACTTTAAGAAATGACAACTTGGGTTTCTTGCCAAACCACAGTTCATAAGGTGTCGTCTCAATGGATTTAGATGGTGCCCTATTTAACGTGAATGCAGTTGTCTCTAATGCATAACCCCAAAACGATAGTGGTAAATCGGTAAGAGACATCATATATTGCACTATATCCAATAAAGTACGGTTATGACGTTCGGACACACCATTATGTTGTGGTGTTCCAGGTGGCATGAGTTTGTGAAACTATTCCACATTGTTTTAATTGAAGGCCAAACTCGTAACTCAAATATTTGCCTCGACGATTAGATCGTAGAAACTTTATTTTCTTGTTACGATGATTCTCTACTTCACTCTGAAAATCTTTGAACTTTTTAAGTGTTTCAGACTTGTGTTTCATCAAGTAGATATACACATATCTGCTCAAATCATCTGTGAAGGTAAAAAAAACAATGATACCCGCTGTGAGTCTCAACACTCATTGGACCGCATACATCGGTATGTATTATTTCCAAAAAGTCAGTGGCTCGCTCCATTGTTCCGGAGAACGGAGTCTTAGTCATCTTGCCCATGAGGCATGGTTCGCAAGCATCAAAATGATTCATAATCAAGTGATTCCAAAAGCCCATTAGCATGGAGTTTCTTCATGCGCTTTACACCAATATGACCTAAACGGCAGTGCCACAAATAAGTTGCACTATCATTATTAACTTTGCATCTTTTGGCTTCAATATTATGAATATGTGTATCAATATGATCGAGATCCAATGAACCATTTTCATTGGGTGTATGACCATAGAAGGTTTTATTCATGTAAATAGAACAACAATTATTCTCTAACTTAAATGAATAACCGTATTGCAATAAACATGATCAAATCATATTCATGCTCAACGCAAACACCAAATAACATTTATTTAGATTTAACACTAATCCCGAAAGTATAGGGAGTGTGCGATGATGATCATATCAATCTTGGAACTACTTCCAACACACATCGTCACTTCACCCTTAACTAGTTTCTGTTCATTCTGCAACTCCCGTTTCGAGTTACTACTTTTAGAAACTGAACCAGTATCAAATACCGAGGGGTTTCTATAAACACTAGTAAAGTATACATCAATAACATGTATATCAATTATACCTTTGTTAACTTTGCCATCCTTCTTATCCGCTAATTACTTGGGGTAGTTCCGCTTCCAGTGACCAGTTCCTTTGCAGTAGAAGCACTTAGTCTCAGGCTTAGGTCCAGACTTGGGCCTTTTCACTTGAGCAGCAACTTGCTTGCCGTTCTTCTTGAAGTTCCCCTTCTTCCTTTTGCCCCTTTTCTTGAAACTAGTGGTCTTGTCAACCATCAACACTTGATGTTTTTCTTGATTTCTACCTTCGCCGATTTTAGCATTGCGAAGAGCTTGGGAATTGTTTTCGTCATCCCTTGCATACTATAGTTCATCACAAAGTTCTACTAACTTGGTGATGGTGACTAGAGAATTCTGTCAATCACTATTTTATTTGGAAGATTAACTCCCACTTGATTCAAGCGATTGTAGTACCCAGACAATCTGAGCACATCCTCACTGCTTGAGCTATTCTCCTCCATCTTTTAGCTATAGAACTTGTTGGAGACTTTATATCTCTCAACTCGGGTATTTGCTTGAAATATTAACTTCAGTTCCTGGAACATCTCATATGGTCCATGACGTTCAGAATGTCTTTGAGGTCCCGATTCTAAACCGTTAAGCATGGTGCACTAAACTATCAAGTATTCATCATATTGAGCTAGCCAAACATTCATAACATCTGCATTATTCCCAAGCTAGCTTGATAACTATTTCGACATTTTCGTCCATAGAGAACTTCGAAAGGAGCTTTTCCCGAGCTAGCTTGATAACTATTGTTATAGGCAAACTCCGCGAATGGAAGGCACTTCTCCCAACCCATTCCGAATGAGATGACAGAAGCTCAGAGCATATCTTCCAGAATTTGATTGACTCGCTCTACTTGACCACTTGATTGAGGATGGAAGGCGGTGCTAAAAGAGAGACGAGTTCCCATAGCATTTTCGAAACTTTCCCAAAAATCAAGAGGTGAAGAGACTCCCACGGTCTGAGTTAATTTCCAATGGAACACCATGAAGAGACACTATTCGGGAGATGTACAAGTCAGCTAGCTGGCTAGCGGTGATACTCTCACGAACAGGTAGGAAATGGGCTACTTTGGAAAGACGGTCGATCACGAAGAAGATGGCATTATTCCCTCTCTTGGTCCTGGGAAACCCAGTGATGAAATCCATAATAATTTTATCCCATTTCCACTCAGGAATAGCCAAAGGTTGAAGGGTACCAGCAGGCCGTTGATGCTCTGCTTTAACACGACAACAAACGTCGCAATTAGCAATGTATTGAGCGATTTCTCTCTTCATCCTAGTCCACCAAAACCACTGGCGTAGGTCTTGATACATTTTAGTACTACCGGGATGAATGGTGAGAGGGGATTCATGAGCTTCCTTAAGGATCAGCCGCCTCAGGTTCCGTGCCTTGGGAACCACTAAGCGGTTTCCAAAGTATACGACACCTTGATCATCAACGGAGAAATAATTCGCGACTCCTTTCTTAATGTTTCTCTTAATACGGGAGATTCCCGGATCTATGTCCGTAAGGGTAGGTTTCGCCACCAGGGTGGATAGGAATCCTCGAGGAACAATGTGAAGATTGAGCTTACGAAATTCCTCGTGGAGAAGTGGTTGACTTTGTTGTAACATCAGGTTGTTACAATAAGATTTACGACTTAGCGCATCAGCCATGACATTGGCTTTGCCCGGGGTGTAAGTTATTCCTAAGTCGTAATACGAGATCAACTCGACCCAACGTCGCTGCCTGAGATTCAAATCCGGTTGGGTGAAGATATATTTCAAACTTTGGTGATCAGTGAAGATCTCGCAACGATTACTGAGGAGATAATGTTGCCAAGTTTTGAGTGCATGGACTACAGCTGCAAGCTCTAGATCATGTGTGGGATAGTTTTCCTCATGTGGGTGTAATTGCCGTGAAGCATAGGCAATTACTTGACGATCTTGCATGAGTATGCAACCTAGTCCTTGTCGCGAGGCGTCGCAATAGATAATAAAGTCCTTGGAGAAATCTGGTGGTACCAGCATGGGAGCAGATGTCAGGCGTCTTTTCAGTTCCTAAAAGCTGAACTCGCACTGTGGGGTCCACTCGAACTTTTTATCTTTCTTGAGGAGTTCAGTTAGAGGTTTAGCAACCTTGGAGAAATTCTCGACGAAGCGGCAGCAATAGCTTGCTAAGCCAAGGAAGCTCTGAACTTGCTTGACCGTCTCAGGTGGAGTCTAATCAAGGACGGCTTGAACTCACTCGGGATTGACATCAATACCCTTACCAGAGATTACATGACCTAGATAGGTCACTTCTGGCAACCAAAATTCACACTTGGAGAATTTGGCATAAAGGCGATGCTCTCGAAGTTTCGTCAATACTAGCCTTAGATGTAGAATGTCTTTCCCGCTGGCTTACCACGGCCAACGGATTTTCCAGACTGATTGGGGTTGTTGTTCCAAGGACACTCTCGGCTATAATTACCCGGCTCTCCACACTTGAAACATGTCACAACATTGGTGTGTGGAGAAGCATTAGCAGCGGGGCCACCATAGGGCTTGGGCGGTGCAAACTGCTGGTTGGGACGAGGCGCCTCAAAGGATGGCCTCGGAATGAACCTGGGTGGCAGTGCCGTGCTTAGAATCCACACCCGGCGCTTCTGAGATCCAGAGCCGGATGAAGAGCCAGAATCACTAGAGTGCTTGCGTGAAGCGTCATAGTCAGTCTGGCCTGACTCAGCACTGATGGCTTTATTGACCAACTTCTGAAAGGAGGTGCACTCGTGCAGACGAAGATTGCGGCGAAGCTCAGGGCTAAGTCCCATGTGGAACCTTGCCTGCTTCTTAGCATCGGTAGATACTTCTTCAGGAGCATATCGTGCCAGATTCCCAAATTCATGACTATATGCATCCACAGTCAGCCTTCCTTGGGTGAAATTGCAGAACTCCTCCCTCTTGCGATCCATGAGACCTTCCGGAATGTGATGCTCATGGAAAGCCTCACTGAATTCAGCCCAAGTAGTAATTTGGCCGACCGGGCCCATAGCTTCAAAATTTTCCCACCAAAGGCTAGCAGGGCCTTCGAGGTGATAGGCAGCATAAGTAACCTTATCAGCTTCGGCTACGTTGGCAGAACGTAGCTTGTGGGTGATGCTGCGAAGCTAGTCATCCGCGTCGAGGGGCTCGACGGAATGGTTAAACTTTGGTGGGTACAGCTTGATAAAGTCATTGATTGACACCAAGTCATTTCGCTGATGGAGTGCAGTGTTCTGCTCAATCCGCTCCAGCAAGCGGTTAGTCTCACGCTTGTTTCTTTCCTCCTCCAGCATCACTTCGGCCAGAGAAGGCGGGTGAGGCATATTTTCACCCCTAGCTGCACTGGCTTCCCCCTGCTCCGGGGCAGCAGGGTTGCTGCGGGTGTTGACCATCCTAGGAGAAAACAAGACAACGGTTTAGATAAGGATGGAACAAACTTAGCAAGGAAGTGCAGAATGTAATGGATAACACGGAATGCAGAGATGTTCATTGCACGACATGGTAATATAGAAACTGCCATATATATACCATTGGTCATACACACCATACATAGTTTAGTACAAGCCCAGGCTAGAGTACAACTACGATGAAAGACATTACATCTCATCGAAGGCATTCCAAGCTCCTATACATTATTTTTCCTACACCTTCGGAGCGTGATACACACCAAGCCGTATCCCACGGTCACGCAGGACTATGGAGAATACAACTACTACAATACTAGTGAGACTACTACTAGCTCAGACGGCTCCATAGTAATCCTCTTAGAAGTCACCACCAAAACCTAGAAGTGGAACATGATCCTTTGGGAACAGACGGTCCTGCGGAACCTGCGGACAAAAGGGACTCGGATGTGGCCTTGGTCCCACAGGTGGTGGCAGACGGGGACCACGAGGAGGGGTGATGCCTCCCACATCACGCCACTCCATACAATCTGGCAATCCAGATCGTACAGGGTACAGATCCCTCAGATTCATGTATCCCGCCTGTACCGCCGGTGCAAACCGAGTCAAAGTGGCCCAGTGATCAGCACGAGAGTTAAAAAGCTCCATACGCAAGGTCTGATTTTCGCGGTCCTTATCCTCGAGCATCTCGGCAGTGGTGCGGAGTAGTGACTCCTCATGTGTGGGGTCAGCATAGATAGCCTGGAGATACCCTTGCGCTCCCGGAAGTGAAGCTGGCATATAACGGAAGTCGGTGTTCCGAAGCAGGCCAGTCCGGACTCGCATGATGGTCATCATGGAATAGGCAGCATCCTGCATAGCCATCTCAACAGTAACCCCGAGCCCATAGGAACAGTGAAGGGGCTCAGTGGCTCCAGGATAAGAGGGATATATCCTGACGGTACAGAGGTACTGGCTCTGGTTGAAGTCTCTGAACTGCTCTTCGACAGTGTATTCGGGATACCAACGGTAACCCGTCTCGATCATTACCTGGACTAACATAGCAGTATGATCGGGCACATCGAGGCACCGGGTCAGGCGAACCACTTGGTTTTGAGCACGAGTGGCCATCTGAAAGCACAACCACAATGCAAAGGCATTAGAATTTCTAGGGAAAATTGGACACAACCACAATGCAAAGGCATTAGAATTTCTAGGAAAAATTGGACAACATAACAGCTGTAAATGCTCAGAAATGGATTTGAGACATCCACAACAGTTTGCAATACCACTCAACAACATCATATCAAGGCTCTGATTCAACTGACAACATACTAAAAGTAGTAGAAACTGTACTGAGGCTTGTAACAACAATCCTATAAGCTACTACGGATTAGTAACACGTGAACCTGATAGAGGAAGAGAGCCTAGTCCTTAACCCACGTTGAAAGAGAAGAGAATGACTCACATCAGAGGGCATAAGGTAAAGGAGTAAAAGAGCCTTACGTTCCCTCCCATAATCAATTCCCCTACATATAGCTAAAGCATTTCTAGACTCGACATAGACCAGTTTGGCTCAACGAACCTACATGCAGTCCGGCTCTGATGCCAACGCTGTCAGGACCCTGATTCCAAATCACATTGATCTAGCCGGTAACACCTCATATCACATTGCAGCCTCACGCACGGTATTCCCACGGGTGTCGCCTTACCATGGCCCGGGACCGTTTGCGCCTTTTGGCTCACGTATATGATAGTGTCGCTAGCATCGATATGATAGAGAACCCGGGCCGACGTGGCTAGTCGTGAACCCATAGTGGCGCACACCTATGGAGACAGGCATACATGAATCACATCGAGCATGTCGGTCATCAGCGAGTGAATCCGGGCTGTAGCACTGGGCTAACAGGACTCCGGATGTCACCGCGTGACATTTCCCCGAAGGGACAGACATAGGAACGAAGTGAAACACATGTCGGCCAGTCAAGTGTCCTGAGCAGTAGTGCTGGGCTAGCAGGACTCCGGTGAACCGGGCTGTAGCGGACTACTATGGCTCGAGGAACACTAGACTACATTTCCCCATAAGAAAGGCTGCCAAGGATAAACAACTAGATTGTCGGATCCCACTCATACCAAGCATTTCAATCATGCACACAATATGCCCGATATGAGTACATACAACATGGCATCACAACAAAACTCTACAACTCAAGTACTTTATTTAAAAGCTCTAGAGAGCCATACATAACATGTTCATACAGGTAGGGGTCACATGACCCGACACTCAAGTCATACAAGCATACAAGCACATGCGGAAGCAAATAGTCTAAGTACAGACACTAGAAAGCAAGAAGGCTTCTCGAAGCCTGTCTATCTACATAGGGCCCTCCATGGCCAGGATCACCACCTGGGTGGCTAGTCACTCGTCGACGTCAAGGTCTACATAAAACCCATCGGAGGGGGCGGTGTTGTCGTCTGAAAATAGTAATTAAGCAAACATGAGTACAAAGGTACTCAGCAAGTCTTACATTAGAACCTACTATACATGCTCATTCTCAAGAAGGTGGTGGGTTTTTTGCAGCAAGCCAGCTTTGACTCTTGGCTAAGCTATCCTACGGAACTCCACTAGTAAAATAGTTTTCACACACGAGTCCACTACTCACCAACGCAATACTCCACCGGGGATCCTCCCTCGTCATCCTACGAGAGGGCCATCCTCGATACTCACACTTATCTTGAGTCTTTTAGTAGTATCCATTAACTTGTCTATGAACTGTATAGGCAACCAAGTAGTCCTTTACCGCGGACGCGGCTATTCGAATAGTTTATTACCCTGCAGGGGTGTACTTCTTCATACACGCTTTCACCACTTACCGCCGTTTACACGACATGTACTCGGCAACCTTCAAGCGGAAGCCCAATGAGGGTGTCGGCCACGGCCTACCTAAACACTCAAGCCTCTAGTCCAGGTTTATCGCCTATCCAGGTTCCATCCGCAGGGAGTCCAGCCGAGGTTTCCACATACGGCCCCGAACGATGTGAACAGGGTTCCCGAGACACCAAACGGGTGACTCGGTACACCGTGCCATGGTGTATCTACCGCAACATAGCCCACCCCTAGGGTCAGCGCTACGCACGGCCGCCAACACATAACCTACAAACACTAGAAACTAATTGCAACTCCTGGACAGAGTACTAGGGTGAATAAGAAGCCGAGGGGGTCCATTGGTTCCGGGCCCAATGTATTGTAGTAACTGAATCTTAAATCACACATACAGATCTCAGTTCTTATGGACTGCCTCAATGAAACAACCCACCATGTACTCCTACATGGCCTCTCATCGATACCTTTACCAAATCATGTCCAACACATCCATCGCATTACCGACATAATCATTTCACTCTAGCCCATCACCCAGATGAACCAGACCTGACACAACTCTAAGCATAGGAGGCATAGTAAGGTAGGAAACACATACATGGCTCAATCAACTCCTACACATGCTAGTGGGTTTTATCTAGTTACTGTGGCAATGACGGGTCATGCAGAGGATAAGGGTTCAACTACCGTAGCACACAGCAGTTTGAATCGCGTTGTCTTAATGCAGTAAACAAGAGCAGAAGCAAGAACATGGGTTTGTATCGGAATGATCAATGGGTTGCTTGCCTGATGTAGTGTTAGTAGGGTACTGCCCTTCAGACGGATACTCGGGGTTATCCTCGGAGGTAGAACCTACCACGAAAGTCACACCAAACATAATCAACACATGACAATATGCAACGATATGATGCATGCTATGACATGGCAGAGTGAAAGTGTCTTGGCCTAATGCAAGCTAAAACAGAAGGGAATGAACTCATTTGAATCAAAGATTCAAATGTTAGTTCATTTAACATAGCCTTATTAGTGCATCATCTTATTTTGCTTGAACAGCAAGGTTAACTTGTTTCTCATGCATGAAACCATTACAGATGGATAGATTGAATTTTTCTGATCATTTTTCATATATAATTTTTTTTTATTTGGAGCTATGGTTGATTTTCTATGATTTTTAGAAGTTTTGGCTATTTTCTGGAATTTCCTATATAAGAATAATTCCAGTAATTGAATTAATGCGTCAGCATGACATAGGTGTGACGTCAGCGGGTCAACTAGGTTGGCCAGGTCAAACCTGACTGGTGGGCCCTGTCTGTCAGTGTCTCAGCTAATTAACAGAATTATGTTAGTGCTAATTAACTGTCAATGGGGCCTGGGCCCACATGTCAGTGACTAAACTAACTAGAATTAGTTAAAACTAATCCTAAACTAATTAGCAGGCCGGCCCCACCTGTCATAGACTCAGGGGGGAAGTCAACCTGGGCCCACACGGGGTCAAACAGAGTCAAACTCGCCGGTGTTTAGCCGCCGGTGAGGCCAGACGCGGCGGAGGGCTCGGGTTTTGCACTCCGACGACCAAAAGGACGGAGGAGACCATCTACGTGTTGCAGGGAGTGAGCCGCGTCGAGTGGTGGCAGTAGGTGGAGCTGGGGTGGCCGGAGACGACGGCGGCGAGCACGTCCGCGGCGGCCGGAGTTCGGGCGAGGTCAAACTAATCGCTAGCGGGCACGGCGAGGGGCGTGCGGGGGTGCTACGGGCTCCTGCGAGTATGTTGAAGACGAAGGCATGCTCGGTTGCGACCCAACGTGGTTGTGTCCACGACGACAACGTGCGGTGGCGGCGGCGAGCTTCGGCTCCGATGGCCAAGGTGGTTAGAGGACGCGGACGAGCGCGAGGAGAGGGGGAAACGGGTCAGTAGCTCACTGCGGTTGCAGGGGAGCGATCGGCGAGCTCGAGGATGAGCTGGAGCAAGCGGGGCGGCGAGGGGGATCTCCGGCGACCGAGGTTGAAGACGAGCTCGGTGCAGCGTCTCCGGGGCGAGCGAGCGCTCGGGGATGGGTCGAGGCGAAACAACGGACGACGGCGGAGCTTCTTGGCACGACGAGGCAACGAGTGGACGGCGGTGGCTGCGGTGGAGCTTGTCGGTGGCGACGGCTGCGCTCAGCAGGGAATGGGGAGAGAGCCAGAGAGGGCGAGAAGCCACGGGGAGAGTGGGGAGAAAGAGAGGGGGACGTGGGGGAGTGTATGGCACTCGTAGGCGCGTCCGGGGCGTCGGCGGAAGCAGGAGATGGCCGGCGTGTAGCCGCGGGCGCCGGCCACGCGCTTCTCGTCCTCCTGGCGAGAGGAGGAGGACGACTGGCAAGAGCGAGTGGACTGGGCCGAGCCGGTGGGCCAAGTGGGCTGCGCCAGGTAAGTCCCTGTTCTCTCTCTCTTTTTCTGTTTTTAAATTTATTCTATTATTTCTGTAACTTCAGGGCTTTATTAAAAATGCCAGGGCATTTCCATAAATCATAAAATTAATCATGGCTACTGCTTAGAATATATCCAACAGCAAACATTTTAGTTTATGATTATTTGAGCATTTAAAATATTTTATAGCATTTAAATGCCCAAATGCAAATACTATAAGAATTAATCCAATGACCTTAAGATGTCCTAGAAAAATGTGCACCATTTTTGTCAAAGGTTTTAACCCAAAACAAAAAGGGTGAACTTTTTAGAAGGGCATTTCAGGTTCATTGAAAAAGTTTTTAGTAAACCCTAGTTGTTCCTGGGGGTGTGTTGGGGGTTCTGTCATCCCCATTTCAAATTCAAGAGAAATTTAAACATGATGCACACTCTAATGCTTGAACTAGCTAGGGTGTGACAACTCACCCCCACTCAAACGAATCTCGTCCCGAGATTTAGGATCCTCCGGGAAGAAGGTGGGGTACTCGAGTCGAAGACGATCCTCCCTTTCCCAAGTGGCCTCTTTCTCGGAATGGTGTCACCATTGAACCTTGAGAAACTTGATATTATGGCGTCGAGTGGTACGCTCAGCTTGATCAAGGATACGAACGGGATATTCCCGATATGAGAGGTTATCTTGTAGATCAAGTGTTTCATGGTCCACTCCATGGATAGGATCCGCGAAGCAATGCCTGAGTTGTGAAACGTGGAAGACATCGTGAACTCTGGAAAGATGCGAAGGTAGTTCCAATTGGTAGGCAACTTCTCCTTGTTTGGCAAGAATGCGAAAGGGTCCAATGTAACGAGGAGCCAATTTGCCTTTGATACCGAAACGATGGGTTCCTATTAACGAAGTAACCCGAAGGTAAGCCTTCTCGCCGACTTCATAAGTCATGAGCTTATGTTTACGATCATATTGGCTCTTTTAACGAGATTGGGCTGTTTTCAATTTCTCGCGAATAACGCGAACCTGCTCTTCTGCTTCCTGAATCATATCCGGGCCAAAGAGTTGTCTTTCCCCGATTTCTGACCAGTTCAGAGGCGTTCGACATTTTCGTCCATAGAGAACTTCGAAAGGAGCTTTTCCCATGCTAGCTTGATAACTATTGTTATAGGCAAACTCTGTGAATGGAAGGCACTTCTCCCAACCCATTCCTAATGAGATGACAGAAGCTTGGAGCATATCTTCCAGAATTTGATTGACTCGCTCTACTTGACCACTTGATTGAGGATGGAAGGCGGTGCTAAAAGAGAGACGAGTTCCCATAGCATTTTTGAAACTTTCCCAAAATCGAGAGGTGAAGAGACTCCCACGGTCTGAGTTAACTTCCAATGGAACACCATGAAGAGACACTATTCGGGAGATGTACAAGTCAGCTAGCTGGCTAGCGGTGATACTCTCACGAACAGGTAGGAAATGGGCTACTTTGGAAAGACAGTCGATCACGACGAAGATGGCATTATTCCCTCTCTTGGTCCTGGGAAACCCAGTGATGAAATCCATACTGATTTTATCCCATTTCCACTCAGGAATAGCCAAAGGTTGAAGGGTACCAGCAGGCCGTTGATGCTCTGCTTTAACACGACGACAAACGTCGCAATTAGCAATGTATTGAGCGATTTCTCTCTTCATCCTAGTCCACCAAAACCTCGGGCGTAGGTCTTGATACATTTTAGTACTACCGGGATGAATGGTGAGAGGGGATTCATGAGCTTCCTTAAGGATCAGCCGCCTCAGGTTCCGTGCCTTGGGAACCACTAAGCGGTTTCCAAAGTATACGACACCTTGATCATCAACGGAGAAATAATTCGCGACTCCTTTCTTAATGTTTCTCTTAATACAGGAGATTCCCGGATCTACCTTCTGTGCCTTGATGATCTGATCCGTAAGGGTAGGTTTCGCCACCAGGGTGGATAAGAATCCTCGAGGAACAATGTGAAGATTGAGCTTACGAAATTCCTCGTGGAGAAGTGGTTGACTTTGTTGTAACATCAGGTTGTTACAATAAGATTTACGACTTAGCGCATCAGCCATGACATTGGCTTTGCCCGGGGTGTAAGTTATTCCTAAGTCATAATACAAGATCAACTCGACCCAACGTCGTTGCCTGAGATTCAAATCCGGTTGGGTGAAGATATATTTCAAACTTTGGTGATCAGTGAAGATCTCGCAACGATTACCGAGGAGATAATGTCGCCAAGTTTTGAGTGCATGGACTACAGCTGCAAGCCCTAGATCATGTGTGGGGTAGTTTTCCTCATGTGGGTGTAATTGCCGTGAAGCATAGGCAATTACTTGACGATCTTGCATGAGTATGCAACCTAGTCCTTGTCGCGAGGCATCGCAATAGATAATAAAGTCCTTGGAGAAATCTGGTGGTACCAGCACGGGAGCAGATGTCAGGCGTCTTTTCAGTTCCTGAAAGCTGAACTCGCACTGTGGGGTCCACTCGAAATTTTTATCTTTCTTGAGGAGTTCAGTTAGAGGTTTAGCAACCTTGGAGAAATTCTCGACGAAGCGGCGGCAATAGCTCGCTAAGCCAAGGAAGCTCCAAACTTGCTTGACCGTCTCAGGTGGAGTCCAATCAAGGACGGCTTGAACTCGCTCGGGATTGACATCAATACCCTTACTAGAGATTACATGACCTAGATAGGTCACTTCTGGCAACCAAAATTCACACTTGGAGAATTTTGCATAAAGGCGATGCTCTCGAAGTTTCGTCAATACTAGCCTTAGATGTTTGGCATGTTCCTCTTCATTCTTGGAGTAGATGAGCATGTCATAGAGGTATACTACGACAAATTTATCCAAATACTCCATGAAGACCGAGTTCATTAACCGAGAGAAGGTGGCTGGGGCATTGGTTAAACTGAAAGACATAACGATGTACTCATATTGGCCATAACGAGTAACAAATGCCGTTTTGGGAATGTCCCCGTTTCTGATTTTGATTTGATGGTAGCCCAACCTCAAATCCATCTTGGAAAAGACTGAGGATCCAGCGAGCTGATCATACAGATCGTTGATCTTGGGAAGCGGATACTTGTTCTTGATAGTGACCAAGTTGACAGGTCGGTAATCTACAACCATCTGATCCGTTCCATCCTTCTTTTTGACGAAGAGGACGGGGCAAGCCCAAGGAGAGGAACTAGGACGGATGAAACCCTTTTTCAAGGACTCATCGAGTTGGTTATTAAGCTCGGCTAGTTCTAAGGGTGCCATCTTATAGGGTCTCCTAGAAATTGGAATGGTTCCCGGAACAAGGTCTATCACAAACTCGACATCCTTGTCAGGTGGAACACTTGGCAGTTCTTCTGGAAAGACATCCAGAAAGTCTCGGACTACCGGAACATCCTCAAGGTCTGGAAGGGGGTTGGCATTTAGGGAGTAAAGCTGGCGCTTGGCCACTCGAGTTAAGACATTGACTGTCCTGCCTGATGGGTGAGTAAGTTGAACGGTTCTAGTGGCACAATCAATCTTAGCATAATGAGCTGACATCCAGTCCATACCCAAGATGATGTTTATGTCCGAGGACTTGAGAGCTATTAAGGATGCAAGGAAGATAAGTCTATCGACAAGAATTTCGTTCCCATGGATTACTCTAGAAGTTTGCCATTTGGAACCCGAATTTTGAATTACCATGGAAGTGGGCATGTCACAAAATGTCGTGTTATGCAATCGAGCATAGTTCTCGGATATGAATGAATGAGATGCTCCAGTATCGAAAAGAACAGATGCCGGATGGCAGTTAACAAGGAGCGTACCAAGGACGACTTTAGGATCCTCATGAGCCTCCTCGGCTGAGACATAGTTGACATGGCCACGTGCAGTGGTGACCGGCTTGGCGTAGAATGTCTTTCCTGCTGGCTTACCACGGCCAACGGATTTTCCAGACTGATTGGGGTTGTTGTTCCGAGGACACTCTCGGCTATAATGACCCGGCTCTCCACACTTGAAACATGTCACAACATTGGGGCGTGGAGCAGCATTAGCAGCGGGGCCACCATAGGGCTTGGGCGGTGCAAACTGCTGGTTGGGACGAGGTGCCTCAAAGGATGGCCTCGGAATGAACCTGGGTGGCAGTGCCGTGCTTAGAATCCACACCCAGCGCTTCTGAGATCCAGAGCCGGATGAAGAGCCAAAATCACGAGAGTGCTTGCGTGAAGCGTCATAGTCAGTCTGGCCTGACTCAGCACTGATGGCTTTATTGACCAACTTCTGAAAGGAGGTGCACTCGTGCAGACGAAGATCGCGGCGAAGCTCAGGGCTAAGTCCCTTGCGGAACCTTGCCTGCTTCTTAGCGTCGGTAGATACTTCTTCAGGAGCATATCGTGCCAGATTCCCAAATTCACGACTATATGCATCCACAGTCAGCCTTCCTTGGGTGAAATTGCAGAACTCCTCCCTCTTGCGATCCATGAGACCTTCCGGAATGTGATGCTCATGGAAAGCCTCACTGAATTCAGCCCAAGTAGTAATTTGGCCGACCGGGTGCATAGCTTCAAAAATTTCCCACCAAAGGCTAGCAGGGCCTTCAAGGTGATAGGCAGCATAAGTAACCTTATCAGCTTCGGCTACGTTGGCAGAACGTAGCTTGTGGGTGATGCTGCGAAACCAGTCATCCGCGTCGAGGGGCTCGACGGAATGGTTAAACTTTGGTGGGTACAGCTTGATAAAGTCATTGATTGACACCAAGTCATTTCGTTGATGGCGTGCAGTGTTCTGCTCAATCCGCTCCAGCAAGCGGTTAGTCTCACGCTTGTTTCTTTCCGCCTCCAGCATCACTTCGGCCAGAGAAGGCGGGTGAGGCAGATTTTCACCCCTAGCTGCACTGGCTTCCCCCTGCTCCGGGGCAGTATGGTTGCTGCGGGTGTTGACCATCCTAGGAGAAAACAAGACAACGGTTTAGATAAGTATGGCACAAACTTAGCAAGGAAGTGCAGAATGTAATGGATAACACTGAATGCAGAGATGTTCATTGCACGACATGGTAATATAGAAACTGCCATATATATACCATTGGTCATACACACCGTACATAGTTTAGTACAAGCCCAGGCTAGAGTACAACTACGGTGAAAGACATTACATCTCATCGAAGGCATTCCAAGCTCCTATACATTATTTTTCCTACACCTTCGGAGCATGATACACACCAAGCCGTATCCCACGGTCACGCAGGACTGTGGAGAATACAACTACTACAATACTAGTGAGACTACTACTAGCTCAGACGGCTCCGTAGTAATCCTCATAGAAGTCGCCACCATAACCTGGAAGTGGAACATGATCATCTGGGAATAGACGGTCCTGCGGAACCTGCGGACCAAAGGGACTCGGATGTGGCCTTGGTGCCACAGGTGGTGGCAGACGGGGACCACATGGAGGGGTGATGCCTCCCACATCACGCCACTCCATACAATCTGGCAATCCAGATCGTACAGGGTACAGATCCCTCAGATCCATGTATCCCGCATGTACCGCCAGTGCAAACCGAGTCAAAGTGGCCCAGTGATCAGCACGAGAGTTAAAAAGCTCCATACGCAAGGCCCGATTTTCGCGGTCCTTATCCTCGAGCATCTTGGCAGTGGTGTGGAGTAGTGACTCCTCATGTGTGGGGTCAGCATAGATAGCCTGGAGATACCCTTGCGCTCCCGGAAGTGAAGCTGGCATATATCGGAAGTCGATGTTCCGAAGCAGGCCAGTCCGGACTTGCATGATGGTCATCATGGAATAGGCAGCATCCTGCACAACCATCTCAATAGTAACCCCGAGCCCATAGGAATAGTGAAGGGGCTTAGTGGCTCCAGGATAAGAGGGATATATCCTGACGGTACAGAGGTACTGGCTCTGGTTGAAGTCTTTGAACTGCTCTTCGACAGTGTATTCGGGATACCAACGGTAACCCGTCTCGATCATTACCCAGACTAACATAGCAGTATGACCGGGCACATCGAGGCACCGGGTCAGGCGAACCACTTGGTTTTGAGCACGAGTGGCCATCTGAAAGCACAACCACAATGCAAAGGCATTAGAATTTCTAGGGAAAATTGGACACAACCACAATGCAAAGGCATTAGAATTTCTAGGAAAAATTGGACAACATAACAGCTGTAAATGCTCAGAAAAGGATTTGAGACATCCACAACAGTTTGCAATACCACTCAACAACATCATATCAAGGCTCTGATTCAACTGACAACATACTAAAAGTAGTAGAAACTGTACTGAGGCTTGTAACAACAATCCTATAAGCTACTACGGATTAGTAACACGTGAACCTGATAGAGGAAGAGAGCCTAATCCTTAACCCACGTTGAAAGAGAAGAGAATGACTCAAATCAGAGGGCATAAGGTAAAGGAGTAAAAGAGCCTTACGTTCCCTCCCACAATCAATTCCCCTACATATAGCTAAAGCATTTCTAGACTCGACATCGACCAGTTTGGCTCAACGAACCTACATGCAGTCCGGCTCTGATGCCAACGCTGTCAGGACCCCGATTCCAAATCACATCGATCTAGCCGGTAACACCTCATATCACATTGTGGCCTCACGCACGGTATTCCCAGGGGTGTCGCCTTACTATGGCCTGGGACCATTTGCGCCTTTTGGCTCACGTATATGATAGTGTCGCTAGCATCCATATGATAGAGAACCCGGGCCGACATGGCTAGTCGTGAACCCAAAGCGGCGCAGACCTATGGAGACAGGCATACATGAATCACATCGAGCATGTCGGTCATCAGCGAGTGAATCCGGGCTGTAGCACTGGGCTAACAGGACTCCGGATGTCACCACGTGACATTTCCCCGAAGGGACAGACATAGGAACGAAGTGAAACACATGGCGGCCAGCCAAGTGTCCTGAGCAGTAGTGCTGGGCTAGCAGGACTCCGGTGAACCGGGCTGTAGCGGACTACTATGGTTCGAGGAACACTAGACTACATTTCCCCATAAGAAAGGCTGCCAAGGATAAACAACTAGATTGTCAGATCCCACTCATACCAAGTATTTCAATCATGCACACAATATGCCCGATATGAGTACATACAACATGGCATCACAACAAAACTCTACAACTCAAGTACTTTATTTAAAAGCTCCAGAGAGCCATACATAACATGTTCATACAGGTAGGGGTCACATGACCCGACACTCAAGTCATACAAGCATACAAGCACATGCGGAAGCAAATAGTCTAAGTACAGACACTAGAAAGCAAGAAGGCTTCTCGAAGCCTGTCTATCTACATAGGGCCCTCCATGGCCAGGATCACCACCTGGGTGGCTAGTCACTCGTCGACGTCAAGGTCTACATAAAACCCATCGGAGGGGGCGGTGTTGTCGTCTGAAAACTGTAATTAAGCAAACATGAGTACAAAGGTACTCAGCAAGTGTTACATCAGAACCTACTATACATGCTCATTCTCAAGAAGGTGGTGGGGTTTTTGCAGCAAGCCAGCTTTGACTGTTGGCTAAGCTATCCTACGGAACTCCACTAGTAAAATAGTTTTCGCACACGAGTCCACTACTCACCAACGCAATACTCCACCGGGGATCCTCCCTCGTCATCCTACGAGAGGGCCATCCTCGGTACTCACACTTATCTTGAGTCTTTTAGTAGTATCCATTAACTTGTCTATGAACTGTATAGGCAACCAAGTAGTCCTTTACCGCGGACGCGGCTATTCGAATAGTTTATTACCTTGCAGGGGTGTACTTCTTCATACACACTTTCACCACTTACCGCCGTTTACACGACATGTACTCGGCAACCTTCAAGCGGAAGCCCAACGAGGGTGTCGGCCACGGCCTACCTAAACACTCAAGCCTCTAGTCCAGGTTTATCGCCTATCCAGGTTCCATCCGCAGGGAGTCCGGCCGAGGTTTCCACATACGGCCCCGAACGATGTGAACAGGGTTCTCGAGACACCAAACGGGTGACTCGGTACAACGTGCCACAGTGTATCTACCGCAACATAGCCCACCCCTAGGGTCAGTGCTACGCACGGCCGCTAAGACATAACCTACAAACACCGGAAACTAATTGCAACTCCTGGACAGAGTACTAGGGTGAATAAGAAGCCGAGGGGGTCCATTGGTTTCGGGCCCAATGTATGGTAGTAACTGAATCTTGAATCACACATACATATCTCAATTCTTATGGACGGCCTCAATGAAACAACCCACCATGTACTCCTACATGGCCTCTCATCGATACCTTTACCAAATTATGTTCAACACATCCCTCGCATTACCGACATAATCATTTCACTCTAGCCCATCACCCAGATGAACCAGACCTGACACAACTCTAAGCATAGGAGGCATAGCAAGGTAGGAAACACATACATGGCCTAATCAGCTCCTACACATGCTAGTGGGTTTCATCTAGTTACTGTGGCAATGACAGGTCATGCAGAGGATAAGGGTTCAACTACCGTAGCACACAGCAGTTTGAATCGCGTTGTCCTAATGCAGTAAGCAAGAGCAGAAGCGAGAACATGGGTTTGTATCGGAATGATCAATGGGTTGCTTGCCTGATGTAGTGGTAGTAGGGTACTTCCCTTCAGACGGATACTCGGGGTTATCCTCGGAGGCAGAACCTACCACGAAAGTCACACCGAACATAATCAACACATGACAATATGCAACAATATGATGCATGCTATGACATGGCAGAATGAAAGTGTCTTGGCCTAATGCAAGCTAAAACAGAAGGGAATGAACTCATTTGAATCAAAGATTCAAATGTTAGTTCATTTAACATAGCCTTATTAGTGCATCATCTTATTTTGCTTAAACAGCAAGGTTAACTTGTTTTGTCATGCATGAAACCATTACAGATGGATAGATTGAATTTTTCTGATCATTTTTCATATATAATTTGTTTGATTTGGAGCTATGGTTGATTTTCTATGATTTTTAGAAGTTTTGGCTATTTTCTGGAATTTCCTATATAAGAATAATTCCAGTAATTGAATTAATGCGTCAGCATGACATAGGTGTGACGTCAGCGGGTCAACTGGGTCGGCCAGGTCAAACCTGACTGGTGGGCCCTGTCTATCAGTGTCTCAGCTAATTCACAAAATTATGTTAGTGCTAATTAACTGTCAGTGGGGCCTGGGCCCACATGTCAGTGACTAAACTAATTAGAATTAGTTAAAACTAATCCTAAGCTAATTGGCAGGCCGGCCCCACCTATCATAGACTCAGGGGGGAAGTCAACTTGAGCCAATATGAGCGCGAGGAGAGGGGGAAACGGGTCAGTAGCTCACTGCGGTTGCCGGGGAGCGATCGGCGAGCTCGGGGATGAGCTAGAGCGAGCGGGGCGGCGAGGGGGATCTCCGGAGACCGAGGTTGAAGACGAGCTCAGTGTAGTGTCTCCGGGGCGAGCGAGCGCTCGGGGATGGGTCGAGGCGAAACAGCGGACGACGGCAGAGCTTCTTGGCACGGTGAGGCAACGAGTGGACGTCGGTGGCTGCGGTGGAGCTTGTCGGCAGCGACGGCTGCGCTCGGCAGGGAATGGGGAGAGAGCCAGAGAGGGGGAGAAGCCACGGGGAGAGTGGGGAGAAAGAGAGGGGGACGTGGGGGAGTGCGTGGCACTCGTAGGCGCGTCCGGGGCGTCGGCAGAAGCAGGAGGTGGCCGGCGTGTGGCCGCGGGCGCCGGCCACGCGCTTCTTGTCCTCCTGGCGAGAGGAGGAGGACGACTGGCAAGAGCCAGTGGACTGGGCCGAGCCGGTGGGGCCAAGTGGGCTGCGCCAGGTAAGTCCCTGTTCTCTCTCTCTTTTTCTGTTTTTAAATTTATTCTATTATTTCTATAACTTCAGGGCTTTATTAAAAATGCCAGGGCATTTCCATAAATCATAAAATTAATCATGGCTACTGCTTAGAATATATCCAACAGCAAACATTTTAGTTTATGATTATTTGAGCATTTAAAATATTTTATAGCATTTAAATGCCCAAATGCAAATACTATAAGAATTAATCCAATGACCTTAAGATGTCCTAGAAAAATGTGCACCATTTTTGTCAAAGGTTTTAACCCAAAACAAAAAGGGTGGGCTTTTTAGAAGGGCATTTCAGGTTCATTGAAAAAGTTTTTAGTAAACCCTAGCTGTTCCAGGGGGGTGCTGGGGGTTCTGTCATCCCCATTTCAAATTTAAGAGAAATTTAAACATGATGCACACTCTAATGCTTGAACTATCTAGGGTGTGACACAAGGACATAATTCTTCTGTGCAGCAATGAGGATAAACCTCAGATCACAGACCCAGTCCGCATCATTGCTACTATGATCTTTCAACTTGGTTTTCTCTAGGAACATATATAAAATATAGGGAAGCAACAACGTGAGCTATTGATCTACAATATTATTTGCAAAACACTATCAGGACTAAGTTCATGATAAATTAAAGTTCAATTAGTCATATTACTTAAGAACTCCCATTTAGATAGACATCTCTCTAATCATCTAAGTGATCACGTGATCCAAATCAACTAAACCATGTCTGATCATCATGTGAGATGGAGTAGTTTTCAATGGTGAACATCACTATGTTGATCATATCTACTATATGATTCACGCTCGACCTTTCTGTCTCAGTGTTCCGAGGCCATATCTGCATATGCTAGGCTCGTCAAGTTTAACCCAAGTATTCTGTGTGTGCAAAACTGGCTTGCACCCGTTGTAGATGAACGTAGAGTTTATCACACCCGATCATCACGTGGTGTCTCGGCACGACGAACTTTGGCAACGGTGCATACTCAGGGAGAACACTTTTACCTTGAAATTTAGTGAGAGATCATCTTATAATGCTACCATCAATCAAAGCAAAATAAGATGCATAAAGGATAAACATCACATGCAATCAATATAAGTGATATGATATGGCCATCATCATCTTGTGCTTGTGATCTCCATCTCCGAAGCACCGTCATGATCACCACCGTCACCGGCCCGACACCTTGATCTCCATCGTAGCATCGTTGTCGTCTCGCCAACTATTGCTTCTACGACTATCGCTACTGCTTAGTGATAATGTAAAGCAATTACAGGGCGATTGCATTGCATACAATAAAGCGACAACCATATGGCTCCGGCCAGTTGCCGATAACTCGGTTACAAAACATGATCATCTCATACAATAAAATATAGCATCATGCCTTGACCATATCACATCACAACATGC
This sequence comes from Triticum urartu, assembly GCF_056163025.1. Lineage (NCBI taxonomy): Eukaryota > Viridiplantae > Streptophyta > Magnoliopsida > Poales > Poaceae > Triticum > Triticum urartu. The sequence continues at coordinate 83,682,281 of NC_141873.1, forward strand.
CCTGCAAAAACAAGTTAGACGTCCTCTACTTTGTTGTTGCAAGTTTTACGTGGCTGCTACGGGCTGAGCAAGAACCGTTCTTACCTACGAATCAAAACCACAAAGATAGTTTGTCAAGTTAGTGCTGTTTTAACCTTCTCAAGGACCGGGCGTAGCCACACTCGGTTCAACTAAAGTTGGAGAAACTGACACCCGCCAGCCACCTATGTGCAAAGCACGTCGGTAGAACCAGTCTCGCGTAAGCGTACGCGTAATGTCAGTCCGGGCCGCTTCATCCAACAATACCGCTGAACCAAAGTATGACATGCTGGTAAGCAGTATGACTTGTATCGTCCACAACTCACTTATGTTCTACTCGTGCATATAACATCTATGCATAAAACCTGGCTCGGATGCCACTATTGGGCAACGTAGTAATTTCAAAAAAATTCCTACGCACACGCAGGATCATGGTGATGCATAGCAACGAGAGGGGAGAGTGTCGTCTACGTACCCTCGTAGACCGTTAAGCGGACGCGTTCTGACAACGCGGTTGATGTAGTCATATGTCTTCACGATCGACCGATCCTCAGTAACGAACGTATGGCACCTCCACGTTCACCACACGTTCAGTTCGGTGACGTCACGCGAACTCACGATCCAGTAGATCTCGGGGAAGAGTTTCATCAGCATGACGGCGTGGTGACGATGTTGATGAAGCTACCGTGACAGGGCTTCGCCTAAGCACCACTATAGTATGACCGAGGTGGATTATGGTGGAGGGGGGCACCTCACACAGCTGGGAGAGATCTTTGTGATCAACTTGTGTATCTAGAGGTGCCCCCCTGCCCCTTTATATAAAGGATCAAGGGGGAGGCCGGCCGGCCCGTGTTGGTGCGCCAGGAGGAGGAATCCTCCTCCTAGTAGGAGTAGTATTCCCCTCTTTCCTACTCCTACTAGGAAGGGAAAGAAAGGGAGAGAAAGAGAAGGAAAGGGGGGCGCTGCCCCCCCCCTCTTCTAGTCCAATAAGGACCAGAGGGGAGGGGCGTGCTGCGTGCCCTAGGTCGGCCCCTCTCTCTTTCCCTTATGGCCCAACAAGGCCCATTAGCCCCCGGGGGGTTCCGGTAACCCCTCCGGTACTCCGGTAAAATCCCGATTTTTCCCGGAACTCTTCCAATGTCCAAATGTAGGCTTCCAATATATCAATCTTCATGTCTCGACCATTTCGAGACTCCTCGTCGTGTCCGTGATCATATTCGGGACTCCGAACTACCTTCGGTACATCAAAACATATAAACTCATAAAACCGATCGTCACAGAACTTTAAGCATGCGGACCCTACGGGTTCGAGAACTATGTAGACATGACCGAGACATGTCTCCGGTCAATAACCAATAGCGGAACCTGGATGCTCATATTGGTTCCTACACATTCTACGAAGATCTTTATCGGTCAAACCGCATAACACTATACGTTGTTCTCTTTGTCATCGGTATGTTACTTGCCCGAGATTCGATCGTCGGTATCCCAGTACCTAGTTCAATCTCATTACCGGCAAGTCTCTTTACTCGTTTTGTAATTTACTATACCGCAACTAACTCTTTAGTTGCATTTCTTGCAAGGCTTATAGTGATGTGCATTACCGAGAGGGCCCAGAGATATCTCTCCGACAATCGGAGTGACAAATCATAATCTTGATCTATGCCAACTCAACAAGTACCATCGGAGACACCTGTAGAGCACATTTATAATCACCCAGTTAAGTTGTGACGTTTGGTAGCACACAAAGTGTTCCTCCGATATTCGGGGGTTGCATAATCTCATAGTCATAAGAACATGTATAAGTCATGAAGAAAGCAATAGCAACAAACTAAACGATCAAGTGCTAAGCTAACGGAATGGGTCAAGTCAATCACATCATTCTCCTAATGATGTGATCGCATTGATCAAATAACAACTCATGTCTATGGTTTGGAAGTTAACCATCTTTGATCAATGAGCTAGTCAAGTAGAGGCATACTAGTGACACTATGTTTGTCTATTTATTCACACATGTATTATGTTTCCGGTTAATACAATTCTAGCATGAATAATAAACATTTATCATGAAATAAGGAAATAAATAATAACTTTATTATTGCCTCTAGGGCATATTTCCTTCACGATATACGGCATACAGTTCGCTCCGATGAACCGTTTGCTATTAGGGAGTGCAACATAAACGGTTAGCCAGATCAAGGTGTGTGTGATATAGGGCATACGGTTCACTCGGACGAACTATTTTCGATTAGCGAACGCAACAGAAACGATTCAACTTAACTAGATGTGTGTGATACGTGGCAAACAGCCGAGTCGGATGAACTGTTTGCGATAAAAAAATACAACACAGACGGTTAAATACAGTTAGTTCGTGTGTGATTCTGTGTGTACAAAAAACTTTGAAAAATGCAAATTAGTTGCTTACGATTGCTAGGAGTATTGCACACGATGCGTCTGCGAGTACTCGTGTGCAATGATTAGTAAGTTACACATATGTTTCCTTATGTTAACACTTGTGTGATAAATAACACGTGGCACCGGATACGGTATTCAGGTTGTGTGTGTGCTCCACTTAGTCTTCCCGCGCTCCTACGAATGCTTCCCATGCTCCAGTGAATGCTTCCCGCACTCCACATAGGTGAATTGTAAAATCCACGCGTATTCCCTCACTGGTTTCCTGCCACCAGCTAACGGTTTGCTGCATATAACCCAGGTGGCAACGCACCGCCGCGACACTCTGCAAAGATCTAGTCCTCACCCATCTACCATTAGTTATTCCAAGCATGCCAGGCAATGACCAAAGCTTTGACATCAACGCCTACCTGTGTTACATCTTTGGCGAGGAGAACGAGCTGGAGCAGGTCGGGGAGCAAGAGCTTCGTTGTCCAGTGCAGGCACCATGGTCCATCGGCAGCGATATCGGCGTCAGAGTCCTTGGGAGCACAATAGACATATTGTAGAGGAGGTGTGATGAGCAGTTTGCCATCCACCGTGCAAAAGATCCAGAGCTGCTCGGCGGCATGATCGACGACCCATCCGAAGTGTCGTCACCACCAGTGCTTATCGAGAGCCTGATGCCCCGCAAGGAATGGGCAGAGGACCTCTACGATTCAGTCAAGATAAAGGCAGCCTACGGCCTCATCATTGCCCGCGACGGCTGTGTCAACCTCGATCCCGATGATGTGGTGGCCAGGCTCGAGCGCATCCTTGGCAGAGTTGACGTCCCCGACGAAGTAGAACATCGCCAACATGATATCTTGAGGATGCAGGTGATCGACGGAATTTGCTACCAAGCCAGAGACATGGAAATGGAGCGGTTCCGCGGAGTTGTCATGCGCGCGATTACACGCTGTCAAGCTCTTCTGGAAGAGGCCTAGCAGCCCCAAGAGCCTCCCGGCGCCAGCAGCTCCATAGGCGGAGGCGGGTCGGGACACTCGGAGTGAACGGCCGCAAGGGTGCTATGCTGATCATGGAGTCCGAGAAGACCATCGTCGAAAGGCCGCCAACTCGGCCTTTTAGCTTATATTTTATTATAATTGTATGCATATGTAGGTCCTGAGTGTTCTGGGCCTTGCCGCATTTGGCATTTTAAATTATCCTGAATATGTAAGATAATTATTAAGAATTATTAACAGTTTCCATTGTAACTTTGCCTCAACGGCGAACAGAGCACACGCAGGGACGCCAGAGCGGAGCGCACCATGGCCGCCTCAACAGTGAGCAACCACGTGGTCAACCTTCTGCCATCAATAAATTTTGACCTTGTTTCTCGTCACATTGCTAATTACAACACAATAGGTAATTGCAAATCTGTTCACACCTATCAAACTAAAATGTGTTCACACTTAGCACCGGGCTATAAAAACTACCCACTCGAAAATTACTTCATAGTTCCTCTCCTCATCACCCACAAAACTGGTTTTCTCTGTCATGTCGTTCCGCCATGACCGGTAGGAGGAGTTTAGGGTGGACATATAACCAGGCAGCAAAGACTAAGGCCGCGGAAGCACTAGAGAGGTCCCGCCGCGAAGCCGCAGCCGCAGCAGAGATGTCCGGGCATGCCACGGAGCCCTCGAACGAGCTCTCACGGTCACGCGAGGGCTCTCACAAGCGCATTCACGACGTCAGCCATCGCGACGAGCCGGCATTCCTGAAGTCCTTCGCCGGCGATGACGACATTCTCGCTGGCGTCACTACGTAGCAGGAGCTGGTCGACGGCTTGATGAAGCTGCTCAAGATCAGCGACGCCTCGGTTGACAAGGCGACCGGCCTCATCGAGCAACTCGTGGATGACAATGCGAAGCTCCTCAAGTTGGTCGCTGAGAAGGAGGAGGAGGCCGCCGGCTGGAAGATGCTGCATGAGCAGAGCAATGCCCCGGAGATGACGCTGAAAGCGGTCATCGAGGAACTGATGGGTGGCTTGAGGAAGCTCCGGATCGAGCGCGAGCAGGAGGTGGAGGAATCCATGGCTTCTTTCAAGCAAAGTCATGAGGAATTGAAGAAGGAGCTGGAGGATTTCGCCGCCTGGCGATCCATCGATGAGTAGAGAGAGTGGAGACCCAGATTGTTTTCAGCAATTTCCTTCTTCTCTTGCCCTTGTGTCTTCCAGGCTTTGTCGCATGTGGAATTTTAAATTACCTGGAATATGTAAGACAAATATTATGTGCTCCATTGTAATTTGCCATCGTATTATCTGTTACCATTTTATTTGTGCTCGTATTATCCGTTGCCCTATGTGGCAATTAAAATTAGGGCGGAATACGAGTTGAAAACACGAACAAAGCAAATGATGCCATGGGATCACAAGCAAACACCCTCCGTACAGGTGCTTTAATTAACCCATTAATGGAGAAGTTGTGAGCGAGGCGGGCGGCGGTTGGTGCATGGAGGTCAAAGAGCTCGCTTCCCGGTGAGCATGGGCGGTCTTGCTGGTCGCACATGTCCCGTCAAGTCTGCGAGGTGGACAGGATGCACGCGCCCCGTCGAGCCTGCGCGGCGTACTGCGCGCACACGTCTCGTCGAACCTGCACGGCGGATTTCTCACGCTCGTCTCATCTAATCAAACGGCTGCACGCACACCACCGAGTATGGTTAAATTTCGACACGGTAAGTATAATACAACCGTTTGCGATATTAATGTGTTAGCTTTTTGTTTCAAAAAGGAATTCGTTGGATACTAATGTGTGCGCCTCCTCTCAAACTGGATGATTTTTTTTCCACGACATATATGTGCCATGTCATGAAACCATGCCAAGTTTCATGTTTTTGGGGTGACTTTTTTATTTACTGGGATTTTAAAACCGAGATTCTCATTGTTTCAGGATGACGACAAGTTTGTAATTCATTCTCATTCCTTAAACGAGACCTAAACATGCACCCAATGACACATGTATGATTTCCCACCCATTTTGCTTCACTGGAGCATGTCATTGTAGTTCAAATTTGAATTATGGACTACATTAAATGCATAGAAAACTTAGTAATTAGTAATATATATACAATGGCCAAATGAACCCTGAACAGTTTCAAATTTCAGCCCGACACTCCTGTTATTCTATGTTGCCTGTAGAAAACAAAGTTCAAGGCGAGAAGAGGCATCGATTATCGTTTCACCCACAAGAGGGGCATGTTTCCCTACCGGAACCACGAGGGTTGCGTCAGGCTCCGGTTTGTAAAAGGCTTGTAATATAGCTTCGCCCAAATTGCACAATTATATATACCATGTAGTGACACCATGCCAAGTTTCATGATTTCCTGGTGAGTTTTGGATTTACAGACATTTAAAAACCGAGATTCACAATGTATGTGGCCAGGCCAGGACGGCGAGACGGTTGAATTCGTTCTCATTCGTTCCATGGGACCTAAACATGCACCCCAAGGAAACATGTACGTTTATTCTAGCCATTTTGGTGCACTGGAGCATGTATTTGTAGTTCGGATTTGAATGATGGACATTAAATGCCTAGAAAACTCAATTAACGAATAAAAAATGTCAAACGAACCCTGAATAATTTCAAAGTTCAGCGCGAATCTACAGTTGCTCTGTGTCGCGTGTAGAAGAAAATACGAAGCTAGAACAGGGAGTGATTCTCGTTTGGCCCATAAGGGGACACGTTTCCCTATCGAAACCACGAGGGTTCTTGCGACACGCACCGGTTTGTAAGAGGTTTGTAATAAAGCTTGGCCCAAATTGGCAATGTTTTTACCACGACATATATGTGCCATGACATGACACCTTGCCACCTTTGATGACTTTCTGGTGAGTTTAGGATTTATGGGGACTTAAAAACCGAGATTTGAAATGTTTGAGGAAGAGCCAAAACACCGGTACGGTTGTAATTCATTCCCATTCCTGGCATGAGACCTAAACATGCACCCAAGGACACATGTATAATTTTTCTAGCCTTTTTGGTGAACTGGAGCATGTATTTGTAGTTCATATTTGTATTATGGATAGTAAATGCCTAGGAAACTCAATTAGTGTATAAAAGGGCAAACGAACCCTGAATAAGTTTAAATTTCAGCACGGATATCTTGTGGTTCCATGTTGCCCGTGGAAGAAAATACAAGGCGAAAAGAGGCAGTGATTACGTTTCGCCCACAAGGGGAACACGTTTCCCTATTAGAACCACAAGGCTTCTTTGAGAGAAGCTCCGGTTTTTGTAAGAGGTTTGTAATAAAGCTTGGCCCAAATTGGACAATGTTTTTACCACGACATATATGTGCCATGACGTGACACCATGCCACCTTTGATGACTTTCTGGTGAGTTTAGGATTTATGGGGACTTAAAAACCGAGATTTGAAATGTTTGAGTACGAGCCATGACACCAATACTGTCGTGGAAATGTTATAGCAGATGTCCTAGTGTGAGGACTTAGTCGTGAGGCCAACGCATCTATGTGGTAGCTTGAGAGGGGTTGAGCGGAATCGAGAGACGCAACACAAGACAAGGATTTAGACAACTTCTGGCCCCGGGAAACATCATCTGGTAATAGCCCTACATGTTGTTTGTGGCTAGATCTCATTATGATCATGAGGAAGTCACCATAAACCGGCTCTCCCAGTTAACCCTAACCCTTTAAGATTTTTTCTCCTTACTTGTCCCTCTTTGGGGAGCCCTGCCCCTCCTTATATATGTTGAAGGGTCGGGTTACATGTAGAGTCCAACTCGGACTTAAGACTTAACTATTAAGACTTCTATTCTTGGGCTTCTTAACATCTTGGGCTTCATAACGCCTCGGGCTTCATAACTCCTGGCAACCCAGTTACCACTGCCTGCCAGGAGTTAACTGGTGCCGCTTTAAGATGGTCTGCCGGTTTAAGAATGTCTGCTGAGTTATCATCTGACTTAACTCCTGTCTTAACTGTCAGCCGGTTTAACAACCGGCCGGTTTACCGTCTGGGTTAACTGCCTGTTTTACCTGTTTGTCTTAACTGTCAGCCGGTTTACCGTCTGACTTAACACCAACCGGTTTACCACCTGCCTTAACACCTGCCAGTTTACCAAGTCCCAGCCGGGTTATAACTCCGGCCGGATCATACCGCGGGGTATATCCCCGACATTAGCCCCCAGTTTAATTTGGATTTATCCATGTTAAACTGATCCTGATCATCCTTAAGTCCTTGTTACTTCCTTCTTCTATAAAATTCGGGTCAATTAGGCCAGCTTCATAATCAATTTGCTGACATTGGTTTGTCACGGATAAATGTTGTGAAGAATAACTCCTTTGACTCAGCTCTCAATGCTTAACAAAAATATTAGTCTTCGAAATACTCATCTGATCTTCAGCCGGTTTAAGAATGTAGAACTTGCCGGGTTAAGAATGTAGAACTTGCCGGTTTATCATTTCTGATTTACAAATATTGATAGCACCGGGTCATAATTGTAGTTAATATCAAGCTTGAAAATATACCTCTTATATGCCCATCACTTGTAGCCCCCAAGTCTTAAGAAGGTAGCATAGCAACAACTTAAGACTTGCTTCAAATATGAATGTCACAAGCTTGAAGAAATCCAGGTTGTTCATCTCAATCACCAGTCAGAACTAAGTATTCTATATATGTAGCCCCCAAGTGCCGGGTTGTCATGCTTGCAGCAACCTGGGACTTGAAATTGCCTTATGCTTATAAAAACTTCAACCAGTGTAGCCCCCAAGGGCCGGGTCATTAAGCAATTATGAGTAGGGACTTTATAGATATGATCATGTAGACTTGAACAGCAACGTGTAGCCCCCAAGGGACGACTCGGTAAGATAATATTGAGCTGGGACTTTATATATATACTTCATTGAGAATAACATTATACGATGTAACCCCCATCATGGGGCTTGAACCCACGTCCACAAGGTTGAGAGCTTTGTGCTTTACCAACTGAGCAGTGGATCCTTCAATAATACATGAAAATTCGTGTACCTTGAATTGTTTACAGGAGCAATTGGTAGCCCCCAAGGGCCGGCTCACTACGATTTGATGAGTCGGGTCTTCAATAAGTGAGCAAACAATGACTTTGCATTAGCCCCCAAGTATCATGGTGCATGCTTGCAGCGACATGAGACTTGTGTATTTGATGTAATCCCAACTTGAATAATGTAGCCCCCAAGTGCCGGGTCGTAAGCCTGCAGCGACTCGGGACTATTCCTTCAATTGTAGAATAAATCACATCCATTGATAATATGACAGCCATTGCGCGAAAGCGACTTTGAAAACCTTAATCATAATACTGGCTATTGATAACCATAATAAAATCCAGCCATGTTGGCTATTAAAGATTTGAATAATACGACCCGGTTTGAAAAACCGGTTCCTGCCATATAAGCCGGTATATCCATGCACATATGATACATGCTATGATGATGTAATGATGATGCAACGTATGATGCAATATATGATGATGTATATGTATGATCAAGAGGGTTTAAGCTATGGTTCGGATACGACCTAGAGCCCCCATGTAGTCATAATTGTGGCATTGCGCCGATCAAGAAGTGTAGCTATGGTTTGAATACGAGCAAGCCCCCAAGTGATTTCCCTAGTGCCCTTATGCCTATCAAGAGGTGTAGTTATGGTTCAAACCCATAGCCCCCAAGTGATTTTCCTGGTGGCCTTATGACTATCAAGACGTGTAAATATGGTTCGGATACGACCAAGCCCCCAAGTGATTTCCCTGATGCCCTTATGCTGATCAAGAGGGTATAAGCTATGGTTCGGATACGACTAGAGCCCTCAAATGATTTCCCTGGTAGCCTTAAGCCTATCAAGAGGTGTGACTATGGTTCAAACATAGCCCCCAAATGATATTGTGAGCTGTGCTCAAGGGATACCCATGTTTGAGCTGTGCTATGCAACAGGATCTTTTTGGCCCCTTATGATAATGTTGGCTTGATAGCCGGATTACCGAAGTAACCAGAGTTGTGCTCTTATGATAATATTGGCTTAATAGCCTGGAATCAAGAGGGTAGTAACGCTATATTCTCTTTGGTGAATACACCTATGTTTGAATAGGAAGCCCCCAAATGATATTGTGAGCTGTGCTCAAGGGGCACCTATGTTTGAGCTTTGCTTTTGCAACAAACTCTCTTTGGTTCCTTTAATTTTTCCTGAGAACTCGAACTTGCGAGAGATTATTCTTTTTGAACCAGAAATTATTAAACCGGATATTGAGAGCTTCAAAGCTTTGTGGGAGATAGCTTTCCCTAGAGCCGGATTTTAAACCGGAATCCTTCTTTTTAAGCTGGAAATTTTTTGACGGCCTTTAAATTTGCACCAATATGGCGGTTTAGGGTCCTGGATTAGATAACTTCGCAAGCCGGAGTAATTGCTCCTTTTAAAGAAAGCAATATATAATATAAAAATATACTTGGATAGATTTCACCTGATACGCAAGGTTAGTAATTATCCACCGCAGAATTGACGATCACGACAGTGAAGCTGAAATCAATCACAGGCGGGTCGACCATGAGAGCGGACAGATAAGTTGACCGCGACATGATAAGCCGGTGCGGACGGGGAGAGTCAGCAGCGGTGTTTGTAGGCCGGTGCGGACGAGAGAATCGGCCGCGGCATTGGAAACGACACGGACACCGGCAAGTCGGCCATGGGCACGACCGTGTGCGTTGATGTAGCGGGGGTGGCAACCCGCGCAGGACGAACGTAATGCAAAAATAATATTTGCGCCTTTTTTCAACACATTTTTGTAAGGCATAATGATCCTGCGAAAAATTATCATAGATCAAGTAATTGTTCTTGATGAAAATAATATGTGTTAATAAAATAAATTTGGATAGACATCATCTGATTTATTCAGACAACAGATAATCCATAAATGATCAGCACAACGTAAAATGTGCACATCCTTGGACTTGTCCAGGTCATAACGCTTTTTAGTAGATCATAATTGTGCATTCGAAAGGTTTGCTTCTCCTCGCAAATTAGCTGGCCTCAGCCTATTATATTTATCTGATCACATGCAGCAGCACTCGGATCACTGCTAAGGTCTTGTATAATAGAAGGTGCTTAAAGAGATGTTTAGAAAAATAAATCAGGTTTTTCTGAAGTACCGGTGCCTATTTCTACACAAAAGATGTTTAATTAAGCGTCTATCATATACAAATAAGCATCGGTGTTTAAAAAAAATCTGATTTATTTCTCTAAGCGCCTCCTCTAAGCACCTCCCATTGTACAAGGCCTAGTCGGGATAACAGCGATTGTTTCTTCCTCTTTCTTTTTAGCTGTGTACCCCCTCTCCGTCATATCCATCCATCGAGAGGTGTCTTGCCGTGATTTTTCTTATCCTCCAGCTCGAGGAGGCAGGGCCGGCTGCTTGGCGACTCGGGGCCAAGGACTCGGCGGCATTGAAGGCGACCCGGCGACAGGCTGCTCAGATGCAGAGACCCGCCGAAGCGCTTTGGATCCCGCGTGGGGCCGGGGCGACTCTCCAGCGGACGCTCGACGCCGGGCGGTTCTCCAGCGACTGCTCGACGCGGCCGCTTAGTGAGGAATCCCGTGGTGAAGCGAGCCAGCGGGGCGCCCAGACCATACACGGGGTGCGCCGGAGGAGGCCAGAGCGGGGCGGCGATGGTGCGGCAGCACAGGCCGGAGTGGGACACAACCGCGGCGGTGCTAGGCAACCCGGGACATAAACCGGCTGCAGTGAAGCGGACGGCGGTGGCTACTGGGGCAGCGCAGCCGGCTCAAGGCGGGCGGCGGTGATGCACAGCGAAGGCGGAGCCTAGGAACAGAGGCGGCTTGCGAGGCCTGCGAAGAGACTTGACGCGGCCACGCGCATACGATGACAGCTCGCCGGCTCTCAGTGCGGCGACTTGGCGCGGTGACGGCGGCCCTCGAGGCCACGACGACCCATGAAGCGACGGCGGTGGCGGCCCAACCGCAGTAAACAGGGCAGAGTCGACCCGACGACAGAAACCGAGCTGCGGCGGTTCAACGCGCGTCCGCGACGGCGGGTTGAAAGCAGAAGAAGGCCATGGCCGGTTTAGCGCAAGCACGCAGAGTAGGAGGAGGTGAAGGCGGTTTAAGGCAGGGCGGTGATTGAGGCTGCAGGTGAGAGCGACGGCGGCTCGTGGTGAGGGTCAAACACCGTGCGATTCTGAGGGTGTTCAATCCAACTTGCTGTCGGACCTGGCGGTTTGAGGTGAGGCCGGTGACTCAACGGCTCGACAGCCGGCGGTTCAGAGCAGAGGAGGCAGCGGCTCGACGTCGCGGCCACACACAGTAGAAGCGGAAGTAGCCGGCGAGTGGGCGGAAACTACTTGATGGCCAGAACAGTTTCGTAAGTGGTCGGAAACAGCAGGCGGCCGCCGGCGCAGATGAGGCCGCGGCAAACGGCAATGCAAGGCGTTGGCACGGGTTAGCAGGGCGGTGCGGCAGGCGGTTGAAGGCGCGATTTGAGGCCATCTCGCGGCAGTGTCTGCACCGACCGCTTAGTTGCGTCCGCGGATGAGGAGCCAAAACCTCGAGGGAGCAACACAAATCCGTTTTATAAACGATGATGGAGGCCGACTTTTGATGACAGAACAGATAACACCCACGGAGGCTCAGAAACAAGCAGAGGCTGGGGATGGAGATACGGCCGTGGGTGCCTCCCTGATGAGGCGAGGCAGCTTTTAGTGAAGCCGTGTTAGGCCGGCTCAGATCGGGTGAAGGTGGCTCGACGCACCTGTTGAAGCGAAAACAACCCGGGGTAGAGGCGCGACAACGAGGTAAACCGGCGATCTTTTTAAATCCGGCAGCTCAAGGCGCGGACGGCAACGCCGCCTGGCCGGGGCGACTCAAGGCGGGGTTCAGATGATCGAGGCTTGTCTTGCAGCGGCAGCAGGCGGTTTAGACCGTAGTTTCAAACTTCAGCGATTCATCGGAGACGGCCGACTCCAATGGATTAATCCAGCACAAAAAACTGACGGAAAGCAACGGCGGCGCAGGTCCGATTTGAGGCAGAGTGAGGCCGAGGTGGGCTGCAGTAGCGGCTCGGCGCGCCGGTGAGGCCGGTTCAAGCGCGACTGGTTTGACGAAGCGGCGGCGGCTGACTCGAGGAATGACTGCGATGGCAGTTCCAGGTTAATGCACATGCAGTTTAGCAGCAGAACAGAAGCGCCCCGGTCTCGGTGGATCGGTATAGACTCAAAGCCATGATGGCAGAGACATGCAGCGGAGGCAGCTCGGAATCGGGTCGAATCCGTTTCCGGGTCATGACCGCGACGTCTCAGCGGCAATCCGCGGCAGAGGAGCAGAGCGTCGAGGACTCGAGGCGCGGACAGCAGAAGAGTCCGGGTTGTATCATATTTGCTTCTGGGTCGTGGCCTCCATCAGCCTGGCCCTTATTCCTTCGTTGTTTTTGCTAGTCTCACCGAGCAGTGGCGGTGGAATCTTAATTTAATACTCTCTTCATTTCATAATACAGTGCTTTCTCTATTTCCGTGCTTCAACTTTGACCGTAAATTTAACTATCAAGACCAATTGCGGCGGAGGCAAAAATTATATCAGTAAATTCATATTCGAAAAAAGTTTTCAATTATATAATTTTTTCTCCCCCCTCAGTTGGTCTCGTTGGTTAAATTTATGGTCAAAGTTGGACCTCGGAAAGCACGGGCACACTATATTTTGGAATGGAGGGAGTAACACTAGTAGCAGTACCAATTATTTTACCATTGGGGCTTGTGCAGATGCAACTCTGATCCGCTAGATACTAGTAGCACAACTAATTTTCTGACGGGTCAACCTTGTCTTCATAATAAATAACAGCCACGGATCACCTTTGGGTATTGCCTACTATCATCGCTGTAGAATTTAAGTTGTCATAGCGAATCCGGGTCATAAGCATGGCTCGACTTGTAATCCATCGCGTAACCCTAATTTTTCTCAAACTTTAACTCTCACAGATTGTAAATCTGAATCGATGATCTTAAAGCTGACGTAGATCCTCCCAAATCAGCTCATCCGGAAAATCACAAACTTCTCGATCCATTAAGAGATCCCTTTAAGAACTCAAAACCACCGTGCGCCGAGACCCACGGTGGGCGCCAACTGTCGTGGAAATATTATGGCAGATGTCCTAGTCTGAGGACTTAGTCGTGAGGCCAACGCATCTATGTGGTAGCTTGACAGGGGTTGAGCGGAATCGAGAGACGCAACACAAGACAAGGATTTAGACAGCTTCAGGCCCCGGGAAACATCATCCGGTAATAGCCCTACATGCTGTTTGTGGCTAGATTTTATTATGATCATGAGGAAGTCGCTGTAAACCGGCTCTCCCAGTTAATCCTAGCCCTTTAAGATTGTTTCTCTTTACTTATCCCTCTTTGGGGAGCCCTGCCCCTTCTTATATATGTTGAAGGGAGGGTTACATGTAGAGTCCAACTCGGACTTAAGACTTAACTATTATGACTTCTCTTCTTGGGCTTCTTAACATCTTGGGCTTCATAACGTCTCTGGATTCTTAACGCCTCGGGCTTCGTAACTCCTGGCAACCCAGTTACCACTGCCTGCCAGGAGTTAACTGGTGCCGGTTTAAGATGGTCTACCGGTTTAAGAATGTCTGCTGAGTTATCATCTGACTTAACTCCTGTCTTAACTGTCAGCCGGTTTAACAACCGGCCGGTTTACCGTCTGGGTTAACTGCCTGTTTTACCTGTCCGTCTTAACTGTCAGCCAGTTTAACAGCCTGCCGGTTTACCGTCTGACTTAACACCAACCGGTTTACCACCTGCCTTAACACCTGCCAGTTTACCAAATCCCAGCCGGGTTATAACTCCGGCTGGATCATACCACGGGGTATATCCCCGAGAAGTACAGTTGTAATTTGTTCCCATTTCTGGCATGGGACCTAAACATGCACCCCAGGACACATGTATAATTTTTCTAGCCATTTTGGTGAACTGGAGCATGTATTTGTAGTTCAGATTTGAATTATGGACATTAAATGCGTAGGAAACTCAATTAGTGTATAAAAAGGCCAAAAGAACCCTGAATAAGTTTAATTCACTACGGATATCCTGTCGCTCCATGTTGTGTGTAGAAGAAAATACAAGGTGAAAAGAGGCAGTGATTACGTTTCGCCCACAAGGGGGACACGTTTCCCTATCGGAACCACGAGGCTTCTTTGAGAGAAGCTCCGGTTTGTAAGAGGCTTATAATAAAGTTTGTGCCACAATGGACAAAAAAAATGCCTCGACATATAAGTGCGATGTCGTGACACCATGGCAGGTTTCACAATTTTCAGCTTAGTTTTGGATTTACGGGGATTTAAAAACCGAGATTCTTCTCACGAAATGTTTTCAAATAGCACACGGTTCACTAATGAAAGCCGATATTCAATGAAAACTTCGTGGAAACCATATTTTAACGTTTCATAAAAATCTGAAAAATGTGGGATGTTAAGAAGGTGATGTTTTATTGCGATACAAAATTTCAAGTTGAAAAACATTACGAGATGTGAGCTATGAAAAAGACAAATTCTGCCCTGAATAGTGACATTACTATTCGGCACTATTCAACATTGATTTTGTCTTTTTCATAGCTCACATCTCTTAATGTGTTTCAACTTGAAATTTTGTGTGCCAATAAAACATCATCCTCTTAACGTCTCACATTTTTTCAATTTTTTTTGAAACTTCAAAACATCTTTTTCTCGTGGTTTTCACTAGTTTCCACCGAGTGTTGGTTTTCGTATGATATCCGCCCCGCTGCACGCGCCATCTGAGTCCTGTGTTCTGACTGGCCAGAACCCAAACCCCACGGATTGTACGTGTGCACCGTTGGATGCTCCGAGATCGAACGGCAACCCTGATCCCTTTCGACAGCACATGTAGTACATGGGTAAGCACTGTGCGCATGCGTCGTGTAGCTCACGCTTCCTTCTCTACTAGATTTTCATTCAAAACAGGCTACCGTTTCTCGCCACTCCTCTCATCGGTTTCCTGCCTCTTCTCACAAATATGCATGATGTAGATGTTCATTTAATTTTTATAGTTCATCTCATCCAAAATCAATTAGTTTTGTAAAAAAACTATTTTAAGATTCATGAAATTGTGCATTGTAAAGGTAAAAACAAAAAGTGACAATTCATTTAGAAAAAAAGGTTTGGGCAATTAAGATATGGAAGATTCTAGAGAACAAAGGAGAAGTGCTTGTGTTTAGAGGTTTGTGCATTATGCTTAAATTCAACCATGGAGTCTTCTAGATTGTACATGTGCCATAATTTGGTGTAATGTAGATGATATCCAACGGCCAGTAGTGCTCGGATTTGCCATCTCTGTACCATCGGATTGGCTTCATCCAACGAGCAACTTTCATAGTTATTCGCAGACTATATATGTGTATAGATGTATAAATATATATAGATGTGTCCCATGATAGACAAAATAAAGTTTGAGTGCATGCGTGGGATGACCCCCCCTCCCCCCCTCCCCCGCTGTCGCCTCGAAGTTGGGAAACTAACATCATAGGTATTGAATCAGGCTTGGAGTCGGGTATGGTTTTCGGGTTGTAATGTACTTGGCGTGGCCCATCGAAGTTGTGCATTCGGGATTTAAACACATCATACAAAATCATACCCATACATATTTTTGGGCCACATGCAGTGTATATGGGGTCTTCTGATTGACCACGTCTCCCGTGTGCGATTTTTTGTGACGACACGGATATCGGTGGTCTCCCCGAGTGTACATATATCATCCCTTTGACCGATAATGAGGGGTATGTGTTGGCCATGAATGGATTCCTCCTAGTTCAGGTTAGGGCCGGTCATCGTCAATTACGGTCAACCAAAGCTCGAGCTCATGCGTTGTCAGGATTCCCTCCTAGATGCTCGGATTTCTAGGTTTGACCTACATCAAACCCTGCGTACGTATCTCGTCCTTAACTCCCTTGCCCTCATGGTTGTTGTCTGTATCGAGAGGTAGGCACCACATCTAAATTGTACATTATTCTATATTGAAAACACACATCACCCCTTCCCAACGTACACCATTTTGGGCCGCATGCAAGAGGTGCTGGTTTTGTGGTCCCTCTCGTGCGATGTTTATGATGGTTCAATCTATTGGCCCAAGCGGTTTATCGACAACAACAACTGTCATTTGACCAAACGAAAGATTCATTGGTTCGTCTTATGGTAAGTCATGGCGACATGCATGTATGACCAAAGTATCAATCATTACGTGCATCCGCCTGGCTGACACGAAGTGGGAGGTGGTGGGCCAACCATCCTAGCTAGGTACGGCATTATGTCATTATATATATCCTAGCTAGGTGGTTGTTAGGGTGCTTTCGGGTTTGCGAGGCAGGTGCCACCAAAGTTATGCGTTGTGTATTTAAAGTTTTAAACATCCCCAATATTCGTACATATATTTGGCCACTTCCAGGTGGTTCTTGACTTCTGGCCCCTCTCATCGATCTTTAATGACGTGCCCAACCATCGGACCGCGGGGTCAAAGTTGTGCACTGGAATTTTGAACATGACATACCACCCTTTTCACTCATATATATTTGGGCCACATGCTGATGTGGCTATCTTTTGACCCTCCGTAACGTTATTTTTTGCTGCAAAGACTCTGATGATCCTCAACGGACACGGGGTATAATATCTAAACCGTGTGCGATACAAGTGCGATGTGAATCACCACGACCGCGCAAGCGCGAGCAAATTAAGGTGGAGGTACTGGCTCAACCGTGTGCGATGCAAGTGCGCTGAAATCACCACGACCGCGCAAGCGCGAGCAAAGGGTGGAGGTACTGGCTCAACAGTGTGCGATGCAAGTGCGCTGAAATCACCACGACCGCGCAAGCGCAAGCAAAGGGTGGAGGTACTAGCTTAACCGTGTGCGATGCAAGTGCGCTGTAAAACCACCACCTGTGGAAGCTAAAGACGGGTAAGTTTATTTGGGAATTAGGACAAACCGTGTGCGATAGACCAGCTAGCTAGAAATATAAAAAACAAACTACCCGCCTTGAGCGTTGCAAAAATCGGCGGATCCACGCCACTTTTCCTTATTATCATACACGCATATTGTTATTGGACCGTGCGCGAACTTGGGCACTCCCGCTGCGCATCAATTCTTTTACCCAAATTTTAGTAGCCGCCGTACTTCAACCATCGCCCACATTCCTCCAGCACCGACCTTATAGTAAAATTTTAGCAGCCGAGGCATTTGAACCATCGCCCTCCCTCGTCCACCACCATCTCCACCCACCATTACTAAAATTTCCAGTAGCCACAGCGTATCCTCAAACACCACCCCCCCCTCCACAGTCCCCCACTCGCCCCTCCCCCTTCGAACCCTAGCTCGCGGTCGTCGCTGGTGCCGCCGCCAACCCTGCCGGGCCGCCCGTTCCTCCTAGCTTAGATAATAAAGTTCAGGTTATCTAGCGATTCCCATACCGTCGCCCCACTCCCCTGAGTTTTTAGATGAGGCCTGCAGTGTCCTTCCCTGCCAGATCCACATCCCCTACTCCAGAATGTCGCAGCCTAAGCTCGACCATGTATCCCGGGGAGCCCGACGAGCGTTCGACCAAGAAGAGGTTTATCATGGCCTCTCCGGCGGACGCTGGCAAGGTGGCCGCCGTTCGCCCGACATGTCGATCCTGGAGCAACACGTCACCGCGGAAGTCGGCGAAGACATTGACTACGTTGCCATGCCGAAGGCTTCATGTCAGCGGGCTAGCGTATTACTGTATCTCGGGAAAGCTGGCTACGACATCAAGCTCGTCCACATCGACGGCTTCACGCGGGCCATGTCACAGGTTAAGTTGTCCATCCCCAACCCCTCTGGTTCAACTGCCGTCGATCTCTTCGACGGCCCTGCCGCTGATATCCTCTGCTAAGCGGTCAAGGATTTGTGAGCTTTATACGCCATCGAGCCCATTTTGTCACTTCTGAAGGACACGTTCTATGGCGGCGGCTTGGGATCCTCAATTGCCAAGTCAGATCTCATCGACCACGACGGCAACCACGAGAAGGGCAGCCATGAAGATTCTTCAAATGTGAAACAACCCATCCGTGACATCAGAGAGCGCACCATGGGTATGTGCTCTTCCAACTGGAAGGATCCCGTCCATGAAATGTGAGGCAACATTCTATCAGCAAATATTACCTTTTTCTAGCTTGCCAACCCGTACCCTTTGTTGTAGTAGCATTTGCCATGCGGTGCTTTAACTGTGACGTGTTTAATTATTTCATTTATGCAAAAATGTATTGTTCAATAGGTCTATGTGATGTTTAAGTATGAATTGTCCACTTTAGTTTCACGAATGGCTATATTTGGTTGTTTATAGTGAGTAGATGGCTTGTTTATCTGTATTTGGTTGTTAGGTTGGTTGGAGTGAGAATTTTTTTAGTTATCGAGCAGATGCCTTGTTTATCTGTATTTGGTTCTTAGTTTGGTTGTAGTGAGTATTTGTCCAGTTATCAAGCAGATGCCTTGTTTATATGTATTTGGTTGTTAGGTTGCTTTTTTAGCATTTGTCCAATTATCAAGCAGATGCCTTGTTTATCTGTATTTGGTTGTTAGGTTTCTTTTTTAGCATTTCTCCAGTTATCAAGCAGATGCCTTGTTTATCTTTATCTGCTTGTTAGGTTGGTTGCAGTGAGCATTTGTCCAGTTTTCAAGCATATGCCCTGTTTATCTGTATTTGCTTGTTAGGTTGGTTGTAGTGAGACTCTGTCCAGTTTTCAATGGCTATATTTGGTTGTTATACTGGTCATTTATGCCTTGTTTATTTCAGTCATTCACAATGTGTGGTTCATTATGTGCAAGTCAGAACTGTGCCGCTCGACTACATCAATACCAGTTTGAACGGCTATATTTGGTTCCAGTTATTCCTGGTGTAGTTAACACATGCCCTTTATTTCAGTTTTACACATTTATCCAGTGTGATGTTTAAGCATTACCTATGTTCTATTCATTTTCAACAATACCAGTTTGAATTGCAATATTTGATGGCTGTTAAGCCTACTGTCGGTAACATTGCCTTTCGTTTTATATCTGCTTTAACAACATGCTGAAACCAACACATTCAAGCTATCATTTGGATATGATGTTGTTTACCTTTGCTATGTTTGTTTGATGTTAAGATTGCTGTACTTATCGAGCCTTTCCACTACTTACGCAGGACAACAACGGGAGTGGCCACCATTTTCCCCTGAGTTTAGCTTCATCCCTCGGCTTGTACTCCCCCCGTCGTTCCATAATTGTAACGCCCTCGATGCGGCTATATCTCCCACGTGTCGAAGCACGACTTAGAGGCATAACCGCATTGAAAGCAATGTCGCAAGTGAGGTAATCTTCACACAACCCATGTAATACATAAGTGAAAGAGATACATAGTTGGCTTACAATCGCCACTTCACACAATACATGAATAAAGCATTACATCATTAAGATACACTCAAGGTCCGACTACGGAACCCAAAATAGAAGAAGACTACCCCAAATGCTACACAGATCCCCGATTGTCAGGTGGTTGGTGCGACATATGCCAATGGATGGCTTATCATTGTGGGAGCCAATAAAACATCGCCAATGCCTGGAAACGGGATAAGGCGAAGACATGCACGCCGGTGAATCTTACCCAGCTTCAGGGCTCTCCGTGGAGATAACACCCCTAATGCTGCTCTGCGGGGTCTCCGCATGATCACTAGCTCGGTGGGTTGCTACAGAGTGCTCCTTGAGCTGTTCGGTGGAAGGATGAGGGAGGGCCAGGCTAGCCCGCTCCTCTTCTCCTTGTGGCGTCTAAAATCTATCCAAAAAGTCCTCCCCTGCATGGGAACCCTGGGGGTTTATATAGGCCTACCCCCAGGGGTACAATGGTAATCTGGCTGGGCGTCGGCCCCAGTCGTTTGTGTCTACGCCCGCCGTCTTCTCCGTCAACTGGTGGGGCCCGCCGGCTGCCGACCCTTTCGCCGACAAGCCGGCCCCACCGCTCGGGGGTCTTGTCGGGGGCTGGTTACTGTTACCTTGCCCCTGGTGACGATGGCTTTGTCGTGGTAAGTATGGCTACAGTGCCGCCGCGAGGCGGCTCATCACTGTAGCCTTACCTTCTCTTGTCTCCTTAATGAAGCACCTCCTTGGAGGGAGAGAGCTGGCCAGCTGTGGGAAGCCTGGCCACCTTCGGGATCTCCCTGACCGAGGGGGCCCGCCACCCACGGGTCGTACTGACCCCTCGCCGTGGGTGACGTCTCGATCATCGTGGCAACAGTGCCGTACCGGACGGGGATGGCCGCCCCGTACGGTGCACTGTGGCCATGCGTGCGCCGGAATTCAGGGGTGGCAGGCTTTACTGTAGCCACGCCCTGTCTTGTCGCCGTTATGTGGGTGTAGACTCTGAGGGCATGATCTTAGCTGCCTGCCGAGGGACCAGCTCCTGGGAGTCGGCCCTTTTATGGCCGGCTTCTGGAAGTCGGCCTTCTCGTGGTCTTGTTTCTCAAGGATTTCAGGGCTGGGCTGCTTTTGCGCAGCTGGCTTGAGAGGTAGCTGGCTGGGGGAAGACGACCCCATGTCTTGGAAGCTTGGGGGCTTGTTCGGCCTGTAATTTTTTTGAAGTGCCAGGGGAAGCCGGCTAGGCTACCCGTGGTCATTTACTCTGACAGTAGTCCCCAAAGCTGGTTGGGCTCCGAGGCAGAAAAAAGTCAAGGAGCCCAGTCAGCTTCCTATCTTGAGGAGCCGGGAACCAGAAGCCGGTTTCGACTAGGCGTGCCGTCTCTTAGAGATCTCGAAGTTGGAAGGCGGGTGCCAGTCGGCGCGCGAGTCCGGCTGTGAACTGACCGCTCGTCGTTTGCGCGCCACGTGGCATCCTATGGCTGGAGGGGCCTGCCAGCCCACGCACGCGACAGGACGCCGCTGCAGTCTGGGGCCCGCCACTACAGGGCCTCGGCCCACGCACGGATCTTCTGCGGCCTGGCCCCAGTGGCGGTTTCCCCCCGTAATGGCGCAATAACCGCGGGGCGTGGGGGGAGTGGGTGCAGTTAATCCCACACCCCCACGTCCTGCCTCCTCGGCTTCGCCGCACGAGGCTATAAGTAGGGGTAGAGGAGGGGAGCACCAAAACGCTCGCGCGCTCTCCCTTGCTCCGCCCCCTCCTTCTTCTTCCTCCTCTCGTCATGACAGCCACCTGCCGCCGCTCGGCCTTCCTGCCAATCTTCTTGGCTCGTCGCCGATTCGTCGTAGCTGGGTTGTGCGCCCTCCTTTCGTCGTACCTTTCTCGCCGCCGCTCCGTCCCCATGGCGTTGTCGAGCTCCTGGGACGGCTCCAACATCCATGACGACCACGTCGACTTCCTCTGTCAGACGCGGCGGTTGCCGGGCGAGGATCTCGTACGGGTCCGCCTCGCGCCGGAGAGGGAGATCTCGCCGGCGCCAGAAGAGGATGAGCGGGTGATCTTCCGCTCGCACTGCCTGCGCGGCTTAGGCCTGCCGGCGAGCGGGTTCTTCCGCTCGTTCCTTGAATTTTATCATCTCCAGCCGCATCACCTCACTCCCAACGCGGTGATGCTGCTGTCGGCCTTTGTCACCCTATGCGAGGGTTTTCTCGGCGTCCTCCCCACTCTTGAACTGTGGGGAGAGTTCTTTCAGTGCAAGCTCGGCACCGTCGTGGCGGGCGTGCCCGCCCCATGTGTTGCCTTCATCGCCATGCGGAGGGCGAGCGACAACAACCCGTTTCCGCTCATCCCGCTGATCCAGTCGGTGAAGCTCTGGCAGAAGTCCTACTTCTACGTGAAAATATTGCTCCGCAAGGTGACTTCGTCAACCTGCCGGCTTACATAGCCGGCCCGCCGGCTGGGAGGCAGCCTTCATGGTCCTTCCGGTCCAGGTCGCTGTCTTCGGGCGGGTCCGCCTCCATTGCCCGGCTCCGTGTGATGATCCAGTCGGAGGGTCTGTCCGAGGCCGACCTGGTGGCCACCTTCGTGGAGCGCCGGGTACTCCTGCTCCAGGGCCGACCTCATATGATCTGCCAGATGAGCGGCCGCTTCAACCCGTGCCGGCTAAGCACCAAGGAGATGCCTCACGCCGAGGTGTCTTACATGGTGAACTACATTTCCAACTGCAAGCTCACCGAGGAGTGGCAGTATGGCAAGGTGCCGTACTCTCGCGCCAATCCTCCGCCGGTGGTAAGTTTCTCTTCCTCTTTGCTCGTTGCCGAGTTCATGGTGGCCGACTCCTGACCAGCCGGCCTTTCTTTGGCAGAACCCCATGCTTCCGCCAGCAGCCGGGGCCGCAGGGGTGGAACGCCAGTTCCTCCCCGACCGTACGATGGATGATGTAGACGACCTAGACCTGGGGGCGGCCGCCATGGAGGACGACGTCGCGGGGGAAGGCGGCGACGCGGGCGGGTCCGGGCTCGGGGCCGGCTTCGAGGACTGGCCAGATGACGACGAGGCAAAATTCATCGCGCGCCGCCGACCGGCCCCCGAGCACCATGGTGCGGGCCCATCCGCTGGGCGACTGCCCAGGACGGCGCGCAGAAGCGCCGGGCCACGTCGGCCCACTTAGGCAGTCGGCTGAAGAAGCCCAAGAGTACCGCGGAGACGACCAAGCGGGACGAGGCGGCCGTTAAGGCAGCCCGCTTCCGCAAGGTGGTGAAGCAGCCGCAGGCGGTCTCAGCGTAAGTGTCGCCGTTCTTATGCCTTTCTTTCTTCTTCTTCTTCGGTTGATGTTTTTCCAAACCCCTTTTTCTCAATTTATCAAACAGGGCCCCTCTTTCCCTTGGGCGAGTCCCGGCCGCCTCCATAGTCGGAACCGTAGGAGGATCTTCAAACTCGCGCCGGGTAGATCCCTGCACCGACCTCCTAGAGGCGACGGAGCGGAACGCGCGGGAAGCGCGAGAGGAGCGGGAGGCGGAGGAGCGGAGGGCGGTTCGGGAGGCGGAGCAGAAGTCGGCGGAGGCGCGAGCCCTCGCAGCCGCCAAGGCCCAGGACGTAGACGTGGAGAGGGAGGCGGAGGCCCTGCAGAACCAGCCTCTGCAGTTTGTCATTCCCCTCCATGCCGCGGCTCCTGACACCCTGTGCCCCCGTTGGAGGAAGCCGGCCGCGGCCAGCCGGAGATGGAGAGGGAGACGGCGCCATCACCGCCGACTGTAGCAGGCCGAGGAGGCCGGCCTGAAGTGCCGCCAGCGTGGCCGGTTGGGGGCGAGCCGACCGTGGGAGGGGATCTTGTGATCTTGTCACCGCTTCGCCGGCGCACGGGGAAGGCGACTTCAGCGCCAGACGCGCAGAAGACCGTGGACGCCGGCTCGTCTGCCCAGGACCTAGAAGCGGCCAGCGACAGCTCGTCCGGGTGGACGCCGGGTGGCGGGACAGCCGTGCTGAATGTGGCAGCGCAGGACGTCCGGAGCCGGCTTCAGGCCCAAGCCACTACGCTGAAGCAGTACACCCAGGAGTTTCTCACGACGCGGTTGGTTATTCGGGTGAGTCCTCCTGCTCCTTTGGTTGCTTTTAATTTCTTCCGTGGGGGCGCATCAGCGCACCCACTGGGTGTAGTCACCGGGTTCCAAGCCGGCTGCTGAGCAGGCGGCTTGGAACTTATTGGAAAGCTTGATTACCATCTTGTTCTTACTCACGTCCCTTGTCTTCTCTACAGGAGTACCACAACTTCCGCGTAGCCGCCTTCAACTCCCAGGCCCAAGAGTTGAATTAGAAAGCCACTGATCTGACCGAGAGCCGGAGTAAGCGCTCCGTTTTTCTTTTAAGTGGGGGCGCGTCAGCGCACCCACTAGGTGTAGTCCCCGAGATTCGGGCCGACTACTGAGTAGTCGGGTCGGATCTTTTCGTGACGACTTCTTTCTTTATACTACAGGGGCCAATGCCGACTTGAGGAGCCATCTGAGCGGAGCCCAGACCGCCCTTCGTGCCAAGGAGGCCGAGTGCACCGCCCTGGCTCAAGAGCGTGACCACCTGGCCAAGAGGTTGGCCGACCAGGAGGAGAGCCACAGGGCGGCCCTGAAGGCGGCGCAGGACAGCGGGGCCGCCCTCAAAGCCGAGTATGAGACCGAGGCGGCAAACTGGGCCGAGATGAGGTAGGCACTGAGCCAAGGCTACAGCCGGGTGGAAGACTTGATTGACGGTAGGCCGCCTTCTTCTTTGCTTCCTTGCCTGCCTTCTACTATCTGATTCATTTTTTGATTTTGTGTCGCTGCTTTCCTCTTTGCGCAGATTACTTCCCCGGCTACTCAGCCGCCGCCACTCAAGCCATCGAGGCCTACCGCGACACGCGACGGCAGGCGGGGGCCGAGATTGCGCCGAATGCCAGCCGGTCACTTGAGGAGCAGCTTCTAGGCTTCAAGCCCGCCTGCAGCCGGCCCATCGCATGCTCCGCCGTCTTCAGCGCACCGGAGCGCAAGTGCTGGCCGCCCTCTGGCCTGGCGAGGTGATTCCGCGCACCCCAAGTCGGACCGCCGACTGGCCGGAGGTCGCAGTCGGCCGCTTCGATGCTTGGAAGGCGTCAGCGGCCCGCTCCGGCGCTGGGCGGGCTCTGGAGTTCATCCGGGCTTGGTATCCTGGGCTGAACTTGGACCAGCTGAGCACCTGGCGGCAGGAGGCTGACGAGGAGCTGGAGGCGGTGCGGCCAGCTATCATCCAGCGTGCCTCGGCGATCGCCGAGTATACCGATACCAGCGCCTTTGCTCCTGAGGTGGATGACACCGGCGTCGCTCAGCCGGAGGAGTGGTTCGGGCTGAACCCGGCCGAAGGTGAGGACTCGGCGGAGGAGATTGCCTCCAGTGATGAGGGCGAAGAGGAAGAGGGAGAGGATGATGAAGACGCTGCGTCGGATGGTGAAGCGACCAGCCCGCCTCAGCCCGATCGTGCTTCTAGCAACGATGCCGAGACTCGCCAGCCGGTCACTCCTCCAGCCGGCACCGTCGACTCCGCCAACCTGCCCCACTCGTCTGTTGCTCCCTTGGCTTGATCCGCCGTCCTAGCTTTCCTGCTTGTTACTTCTTTAAACAATCTTTAAATTTGCGCAGTTCCACCCACTGGGGGTGTATTCAGACTATGTTGAATGCTGGCCTTTCGAAGGTCTTTTGTGTAAATATTATGCATGTGTTTGGCTTCTGTTTATGTTTGCTTTTTATCCTTTGCCTTTTTCCTTTGCCGCCTTCCCTGGGCCGCCGCCTTCCCAGCTGGACAGCTGCTCTGCAGTCTGTGGCCGGAGAAGGACTTGGTCGTTTTTGGGAAGGCAAGTACTTGAGCTTTATCAGATTGCAGCAAGGTGAGCGGGAAGCCGGCCAGCCGACTGCTCTAGTAGTCGGCTGGCGGGATGGGAGGCCGGCTCGTGTTATATAAGTTCGTTAGTCCTTAGCCATTTTTTCGCGTGGGCATCCTTTCCTGCCCTTGGCTCTTGCCAGTCGAACAGTCGTTTCTTCGAGCTGCGACTTTTGGCAAGAGGGGCTTGGGTGCCGGCACACTACTTGTCTGGCTGCAGGTGGAACTTCAGATATAACTTGAGGCGGCGAGTCCCCGGGCCGACTGGTCGAACCCGGTGCCGGACGAAGAAAGCAAGTGTAGCAACATAATCATATGCGTGATACTCATCTTTCATAGATAAAAGAGGGTAGTCCCCGAGTACTCCTCGGGGCACCCCTTTTCTCATACTTAGTACAAAAGGTAGCGTGCTACGTACTGTTTTTAACTGTAAAATCTTCGGAGGAGATTGGCGTTCCATGGTCGGTCCGACTCCTTGCCGGAATCGTCTCTCTTGCGTGCCTTCGGCTTCTGCGCGTCGATTAGGTAGTAGGAGTCGTTGCCTAAAGCTCTGCTGATGATGAAGGGGCCCTCCCAAGGGGCGAGAGCTTGTGCTGGCCGGCTGTTCGCTGGATCAACTGGAGCGCAAGGTCGCCCTCTTGGAAAGATCTTGGCTTGACCTTCCGGCTGTGGTAGCGGCGCAGACCCTGCTGATAGATAGCGGGCCGACTGAGAGCTAACAGCCGGCCCTCTTCCAGCAGGTCGACGCCGTCTTCTCGTGCTTCCTTGGACTCCGCCTCCGTGTACATGGTGACCCGAGGCGAGTCGAACTCGATGTCAGTTGGGATGACGGCCGCGGCACCATATACAAGGAAAAAAGGGGTGAAGCCGGTCGATCTGTTTGGGGTAGTGCGCAAACTCCAGAGGACGACCGACAGCTCGTCGAGCCAGCAGCCGGCCGAACGCTCCAGTGGCACGACCAGTCGGGGCTTGATGCCGGAGAGGATGAGGCCGTTTGCTCGCTCGACCTGGCCGTTTGACTGCGGGTGGGCAACGGGCGCTATGTCCAGCCGGATGCCGCGTGTTGCGCAGAAACGTGCCAGTGCTCCCTTTGCAAAATTTGTGCCATTGTCGGTGATGATGCTATGCAGTAGGCCATACCGGGTTATAATATCTGCGATGAATGTGATGGCAGTCGGCCCATTCAGCTTTTTGATCGGCTTCGCCTCAATCCACTTGGTAAATTTGTCCACAGCGACGAGCAGATGTTTCATGCCACCGCGTGCCGTCTTGAACGGGCCCACCATGTCCAGCCCCCAAACGGCAAAGGGCCAGGTGAGGGGGATGGTCTTGAGTGCAGAAGCCGGCAGGTGTTGCTTGGAGCTGAAAACTTGGCACCCTTTGCAGTTTTGACTAGTTCCTTGGCGTCTTCCAAGGCAGTCGGCCAAAAAAATCCGTGGCGAAAAGCCTTGGTGACGAGTGATCTTGAGGCTGCGTGGTGGCCGCATTCGCCTTGGTGGATGTCCCTGAGGATTTTTGTGCCCTTCTCTGGTTCGACGCAGCGCTGGAAGACTCCAGTGACGATGCGCCTAACGAGCTCTCTGTTGACGATTGTGTAGGCTCCGGCTCGGCGTTGAACTTGTCTTATCGAGATCTCGTCGGTTGGCAGCTCTCTGTTTACTAAGAAGTTGAGGATGGGTTGGGCCCAGGATGGAGCTGTGACTTCTTCTATTGTCAGGACTGCCACTGTGATAGGGGCGGGTGGGCTGCGTAGTGAAGAGTTGGGGTCGGAGTCGGCCATCGCCTATTGTGTTGATGTATTCCCTGGGCCGGCTGCAGTAGTCCCTGGGCCGAGTTCCGAATTCCCCGGGCCGGGTGCGACTATGGCAGTCCCCGGGCCGCCTGTTGGAGTCCCCGCGCTGCCTATTTGGTTTCCCAAGTCGGATCCGACTGCGTTGGGGTTAGGTGGCACGAAGATGGAATCGGATTCTGGAGACGGCTTGATAGACGACTTGAGGAGTCGGTGGAGAGAAACGCCGGCTGGTATGGCTTGCCGGGTGGATCCTACTCGTGCCAGGACATCCGCTTGCATGTTGTCGGCACGTGGTACATGAAGGAACTCACATCCTTCAAAATATCCACTGATTTGCTGGACGAGGAAATGATAGCTCACCATGTTTGCGTCTTTGGCGTCCCAGTCACCGGATGACTGTTGGACCACCAAATCCGAGTCGCCATAGCACAAGATCCGGCGGATGCCGAGTTCTTTGGCTAGCCGGAGCCCGTGTATCAGCGGCTCGTACTCGGCCACATTGTTGGAGGCGGCAAAATGAATTTGCAATGTATACTTGAGCTTGTCGCCCTTGGGAGAGGTGAGGACGATGCCGGCTCCCAAGCCGGTGTGCATCTTGGATCCATCGAAGTGCATCCGCCAGTGAGTGGAGTCGGGAGCCGGTGGCAGGTATTGGGTTTCGGCCCAATCGACGAGGAAGTCGGCCAGTGCCTGGGACTTAATGGCGGTGCGGGGCTGGTAGAAGATCGCGTAGGGGCCCAGCTCAATGGCCCATTTGGCCACTCGATCGGATGCATCCCGGCTGCCTATGATCTCGGCAAGCGGGGCAGTACATATGAACGTAATGGGGTGCTCTTGAAAATAGGGCTTGAGCTTCTTGGCAGCGAAGTACACACCATAGCACATCTTCTGGTAGTGTGGGTAGTTCTGCTTCGAGGTGGATAAGACTTCGCTTAAATAATACACCGGCCTCTGAACCGGCTGAGCTCGGCCTTCTTCTGGGCATTGGACTACGATGACAGTGCTGACCACCTGGCTAGTAGCGGCAATGTAAAGGAGCATGGGCTCCTTTCCAGCCGGTGCCGCCAAGACAGGCGGCATGGTCAGCATCTTCTTTAGCTCGTGGAAGGCTTGGTCCACCTTGTCGTTCCACTCGAAATGAGTGGACTTCTTCATGAGTCGGTAGAGGGGGAGGGCCTTCTCTCCGAGCCGGCTGATGAAGCGGTTCAGGGAAGCCAAGCATCCGGTGAACTTCTGGACATCCAGCAGCTTGGTGGGAATCTCCATTCTCTCTATGGCCTTGATCTTTATTGGGTTGCACTCGATGCCGCGTTCGGAGACCAGGAAGCCTAGGAGCTGGTCGGCTGGTACTCCGAACACGCATTTCTCGGGGTTGAGCTTGGTTTGGAATCGGCGCAAGTTTTCAAATGTTTCTCTGAGGTCTTCCAGCAAGGTGCCGCGCTTCTCCGTCTTCACCACAATATCGTCTACATAGACGTGAGCATTTCTGCCGAGCTACTTGAGGAGGCATTTCTGCATGCAACGCTGAAAAGTGGCACCGACATTTCTCAAGCCGAATGTCATAGTCAGGTAGCAGAAGGCTCCGAATGGTGTGATGAAGGCGGTTTTCAGGCGGTCAGCTAGATCCAGCTTTATCTGGTGGTAGCCTGAGTAAGCATCCAAGAAGCTCAACAGCTCGCATCCGGCGGTGGAGTCTATTACTTGATCAATCCTTGGCAAGGCAAAGGGATCTTTGGGGCAAGTGAGGGAGTCCTGGATTAGGGGGTGTCCGAATGGCCGGACTCTACCTTCAGCCGGACTCCTGGACTATGAAGATACAAGATCAAAGACTTCGTCCCGTGTTCGGAAGGGACTTTCCTTGGCGTGGAAGGCAAGCTTGGCGATACGGATATGTAGATCTCCTACCATTGTAACCGACTTTGTGTAACCCTAACTGTCGGTGTCAAAACCGGCGGATCTCGGGTAGGGGGTCCCGAACTGTGCGTCTAGGCCGGATGGTAACAGGAGACAAGGGACACAATGTTTTACCCAGGTTCGGGCCCTCTTGATGGAGGTAAAACCCTACGTCCTGCTTGATTAATATTGATGATATGGGTAGTACAAGAGCAGATCTACCACGAGATCGAGGAGGCTAAACCCTAGAAGCTAGCCTATGGTATGATTGTTGTATGACGAAGTTGTCCTATGGACTAAAACCCTCCGGTTTATATAGACACCGGAGAGGGTTAGGGTTACACAAAGTCGGTTACAATGGTAGGAGATCTTGAATATCCGCATCGCCAAGCTTGCCTTCCACGCCAAGGAAAGTCCCATCCGGACACGGGACAGAGTCTTCAATCTTGTATCTTCATAGTCCTGGAGTTCGGCTGAAGGTATAGTCCGGCTACCTGAACACCCCCTAATCCAGGACTCCCTCAGTAGCCCCTGAACCAGGCTTCAATGACGATGAGTCTGGTGCGCAGATTGTCTTCGGCATTGCAAGGCGGGTTCCTCCTCCAAATTCTTCATAAAAGTTTGTAAACAACAAGAGTAGTGTCCGGTTCTACAAAATAAGCTTCCACGTATTGCCATAGAGAGAATAATATTAACGCAAATCTAATCTGCTGACGTATTCCGCAGCGTGACATCACACTATGGCCAAGCCTTTATTCGAATCGTTTTCACTTCTCCACCTCAGCGTGTTTTGCGAGGCAGTTTCCTTGGCACGTCTTGTCAAAGCAGAGATCGTGTCCCCTTTGTTTACGGGATTCTCGTTAATACGGACGTGGGTAACCCAACCGCGCCACTTATCACGGCGCTTGGGAGGCAAGCGAGTTTTACTAGGCTGGTGGGGACGCATAGTCGCATCCGCCCATATAAGGGGATAAGGATCCACCTTTTTACCTACGCCTTCTGCCTCCTTTGCCTATCCATCTTCTACGCACCCGAGCTCCAGCGCCCAAGCCCGCACTTCCTACCTCAACCCTCTCCAACAATGTCCGGACCGAGAGGCAAGTGGATGGTCTCCTCCGTCACGGAGGCCCATGTCAAAAGGTTAAGGAAGGCCGGAAACTTGTCCAAAGACATCGCGCACCGGCTTCCTGAGGAGGGGCAGCTTCTCCGCACCCCAAGGCCCCATGAGAGGGTAGTATTTCTTCCCCACTTCCTCCGCGGACTGGGTTTTCCTCTCCA
Source organism: Triticum urartu (assembly GCF_056163025.1). NCBI lineage: Eukaryota > Viridiplantae > Streptophyta > Magnoliopsida > Poales > Poaceae > Triticum > Triticum urartu. The sequence continues at coordinate 83,712,964 of NC_141873.1, forward strand.
CCCATTTGTCCGCGGGCTCATGTTCTACTATGGCCTAGATTTCCACGATCTGGCCCCGAACTTCATCCTCAATATCTCGGCGTTTATCGTCGTGTGCGAGGCTTTCCTCTGCATTCGCCCCCATTTCGGCCTCTGGCTCAAGACCTTCAATGTCAAGCCAAAGGTGGTGCGTGGCAACCAGGCAGAGTGCGGAGGTGCCATGGCGGGCAAAATTGCCAACGTTCTATGGCTCGAGGGCTCCTTTGTGGAGACCTTGAAGGGGTGGCAGTCAGGGTGGTTTTACATCACCAAGCCACGTGATCCGAAGTGGATCACAGCCCCTGAATTCCGATCCGGACCCCCTACGCGGCTCACGTCTTGGAAGGTGACGAGCTTGTCATGGGGCGACAAAGAAGAGTTGACCAGACTGCAAAAATGCATCCAGTCCTTGGTGAACAAGCAGCTCAAGCTTGTCAACGTAATCCAGGTCATGCTCGTCCACCGGATCCTTCCGTGTCAAGAACGGGACTTCAATTTGTGGGAGTTCAACCCGGCGCAGCACCAAACTCTGAGCAGGCTCTTTGACACGACGTACGAAGATGTCTGGAGGGGGCTAACCAAAGGCGCCGAGGCTCCCACATCCGCCTCCGAAGACCGCGGACTCAGCTCGCAACGTCCTGCTGGAGAGGTAAGATATTTCCATCTTTTACAGGATGTTAAGTTTTTTCATAGTTTGACTCTATGCGGGATCTAAACTCCCTCACCCTTGATAGGATTGGCAGGAGAAGTCCGGACAGATTAACTGTCCGACTCCCTTGCCCGAAGACCCAGCCCCTGCTCTCCTAGAGAAGCTGCTGGTTCCGGCACCTTATGTGGTGCCGGAGAAGAAGGCCAAGAAGAAGAAGGCCACGGGGACTCGAAAGAGTTCCCGGCATATGGTGGTGTCGGACTCGTCGTCCGACGAGTCCGAGGCGCACTCCTCCCGTGAAGACGAGGAGGAGGAAGAAGAAACCTCTCTCCCTCCAGCGGGGGGAGGAAAGAAGAGGAAGGCCGCCCCAATAGGGGAGGCCGAGGGGTCCAAGAAGAGGAAAACCCCTCCGCCGGACTACGTCCCCGACGCCGACGAGGACGAAGAGGAGTGGCCGGACAGGGCCAAGCGTCCGGCGAGATCGTAAGTGTTCGGATACCAGAGTAACTCGTGATATTCCTTTTGTTGCACAGCTTTCCCTAATGTCGGATATAATCATGCAGTCCGCCCAAGGACGGGCTCGACGAGTCGTCGAGCGGCTCCCTGGATTCATCGGACGTGAATTTAGTTCCGCCCGCTGCTTCCCCCTGTGCTGCGGATGACGCCAAAGTGGCGTCGCGACAAGCTCCGGGGCGAGAGGAGGTGGTCCAGGAGGAGCTGTGAGGCGACCTCCCGGACTCCAGGAGTGAAGGGGACAAGACCCCCCTGGGCTCCAAGTCCGGCTTTAAGCCGGACACTACGCCGGAATCATCAACGGTTCCGGACCACGGTAGGCGAAATCCTGCCAAGAGGAGCAAGCCTACTGAGCCGGCGTCCTCCGTCCAACCGGAGGCACCGGACAATCTGCTGGAGGAGCTTAAGGGCGCCTCCATCGACGAGGAGCACCGTGCCATGATGAGTACGGTGGTCCAGAAGGTTCGGTCCGCCAAAAGCGGACTGACTGAAGCTTGTGCTAGCCTTCTAACAGGCTTCGAGGTAAGTAAAAATATGTAACAATATTACCGTATAGACAGTAGCCCCTGATGCTCTGTTTGGCGTTCGAAAAGAAAAGCCGAATAGAGGATCTACTAAATATCGCAGGAGTCTAACTAAAAAGGAGTCAATATACGTATGTAGGCTTCGCTGCTGGCCACCGCCGCACTGACTGCGGAGGTGGGTGCCCTGAAGCAGGGCCTCGAGCGGACCGAGCAAGAGCTCGGCCTTGCCAAACGGCAGCTCGAGGAGAAAGAAGGTAAGAGATACCTTATAGAAAAAATGCCTATAGGAAGGCGCAATTGCAAAAAATGACAGGAGTATACTGCTTGTTGTAGGGCCACAACTGAGGTGGCGACCCTCAAGCAGGCGCTGTCCAAGGCCGAGAAGAAAGCGGCCACGGAGCGCGCCGAGCGGGAGAAATTTGAGGCGCAGGTCGGCGAGGTGCGGCAAGAGCTTCAGGTTCTCATGCAAAAATATGAGAGTTTGGAGCTCGACTCGAAGACGCGAGCGTCCGAGCTTGCTGCGGCCCTTAAAACTGCCAAATCTGCCAAGGCCAAAGCCCAGAAGGCCCTCCAGGAATTGGATGCGGTGAAAAAGATAGCGGCGGGTAAGGCATTCTATATGCAAAGCAGACATATAAAAGTAAACTACTTGTTACTTACCCGAATCCGGAGCTCTCCAGGGGCATTCGTAGATATTCCCCACAGCGTATCCGATGCCGTCGCATTCTACTGAGCCGAGGAAGGCAGCTCGATGGAGAACGTGTTCTGGTCTCAGTACGCTGAGGCCGGACACTCTGTGCCCTTGAGCGACCAGCTGAAGCAGCTGGTCGAGCTCCACAAGGCGGCCGAACAGGCCCTGAAGGGCTTCATAGTTCGACTGTGGCCTGGAGAGGCCCTGCCTGGGAGCTACTTCGGAATGGTGTGGCGGCTGGTGGAGGCTTGTCCAAGGCTCGAGGTCATCAAGCGCTCCGTCTGCATCGAAGGTGCCCTTAGGGCCCTTGCCCATGCAAAGGTGCACTGGGGTAAGCTGGACGGTGAGAAGCTTGTGAAGGACGGGCCGCCGCCGGGGAAGGAACATCGCAAGCCCGAGAACTATTACAAGGATGTTCTTGCTGGTGCCCGCCTTGTGGCGGATGAATGTACCAAGGATGTAATTTTTGAATGAACTCACTCGTGTTATCCTGTGCGCTGAAAACTTGTTCATATGCGCTAAGCAATGCTTGAATTTAAAATATTACTTTCTGTGCGGCCGTTTATCAAAAAATTGAGAGATGGCCAGTCGTCGGCTTCTGCCCCCATGCCACTAGTGCTGGGGTGTTCGGGATAAACCTGAGCGCTCTTTTTCCCATGATTGGGTCCGTCGAGGGAGGCGGTCAGCACAACGAACAAGGCAATCGGACTATAATGCTTGAACACTCTCACTTAGCCATAGAACTCTATAATTTTAAATTTCGGCGAAGCCCCTAGTATTCGGAAGACCGAGTTCGGGGCGCTATCCACGCCTTGGCCGGACAAAGCCGGTTCCTCGCTCGAAGCGGCATAAGCCTTTAAGGACTCGAAAAACCTCTCGAACAGCGACCGGTCTCTCGCCTCATCATGACAGTCAGTTTTAGCTTTCTCCACTGAGGTGCTCGGCCCAGCTCAACTAGGGCACAATCGCAGTGGTTCTCCTAGTGCTACCTTAGCCGATATAGCGGAACGTAAGGCACCAAAACATAGGAGCCGGGCAAACCCAACTATTGACCCAAATCATGATTCGGAGCCGATGCATATAGTGCTATAAGTTCGGGGTGCCGCACTTGTGAAAGTGGACAGACTTCTCACGCCATATTGATGGGTACTAAAGCCCCTGGCGTATTTTGCCGTACCACATTGTACGGATGCAGCATGTTATTAATAAACATATATATAAAAAGAGGGTAATACAAAAAATAGACAAAAGGCTATGCATTGTTTATAGAAAGGCTGCTATGAAAGTGGAACGATACAAATAGTGCGATAAGAAAAATAAATTGGACTATTTAACATGTCCTGGCCAGGGGCAGGCCGCGGAATTGTATTAAAAAACAGGTATACTGCTCACAATAGAGACCACCTGGGAGTTCCATAATGCGGCGTGGCTTGTCTACTCCCCTGGATCTTGCATCGTTTGTGCGGCAATTGAATTGCCGAACGGGTCGTCCGAAGTATGGAGTCCTGAGAGTAAGAGAAAAAAAGAAGGAATCCGGCAGCCCCTGGTGCGGTTTAAGCCGTATTTCGGGCGTGCCATGATAGTGCCCCTTCCCTTGTGCCCATGGTATTTCAAGAGCGTAGTTATGTACGCGAAGCGCTGGTTTCGCTATATCGCGAGGGCTAGGGTTGGGGCCGCATTGCTACGCTAGCTCGGAACGTGCCAGGCGGTCTTGTTGTAGGGTACTCCAGGCACGCTTGACAGTGTCCGGATTTTTGAAGGCCGAACTAGAGAACTGCCTAGAGAGGCTGCTTTGTACTTCTGCTGCGAGCGCTGCCGTGTGCTCCTCCATTCGGAGGGAGCGTTCAGTGTTCCCATTGACCGTGATTACTCCTCTAGGGCCTGGCATCTTGAGCTTGAGGTATGCATAGTGCGGTACCGTGTTGAATTTTGCGAATGCGGTTCGCCCGAGCAGTGCGTGATAGCCACTACGGAACGGGACTATGTCGAAGATTAACTCCTCGCTTCGGAAGTTATCCGGAGATCCGAAGACCACTTCCAGTGTAACTCAGCCTATACAGTTGGCTTCTACACCTGGTATGACGCCTTTAAAGGTCGTTTTGGTGGGCTTGATCCTCGAGGGATCTATGCCCATCTTTTGCACTGTATCCTGGTAAAGCAGGTTCAGGCTGCTGCCGCCGTCCATGAGGACTCTTGTGAGATGAAATCCGTCAATGATTGGGTCTAGAACCAATGCGGCGAAGCCGCCGTGACGGATGCTAGTGGGGTGGTCCCTTCGATCAAAGGTGATCGGGCAGGAGGACCACGGGTTGAACTTTGGGCGACCGGCTCCATCGCATATACGTCCGTAACACGCGCTTCCGCTCCCTCTTGGGGATGTGGGTTGCGTATATCATGTTCACCGTCCGCACTTGCGGGGGAAATCCCTTCTATCCGCTGTTGTTCGGCGGCCTGGGCTCCTCCTCGTCGTCGCTATGCAGCCCCTTGTCTTTGTTTTCGGCTCTTAACTTGCCTGCCTGCTTGAACACCCAACAATCCCTGTTGGTGTGATTGGCTGGCTTTTCGGGGGTGCCATGTATCTGGCACAAGCGGTCGAGTATTCGGTCCAAACTAGACGGGCCCTGAGTTTTTCTTTTGAATGGCTGTTTCTGTTGACCGGATTTGTAGCCTCGGAATCCGGCATTAACTGCCGTATCCTCGTTGCTGTCGCTGTTAACGCGGCGCTTTTGTTTATTCCGACGCGACCTGTCACTTTTGTCCTTGGTATTCGAATTACCAATGTTCTTGGTTAAGTTGTTACTGCAAGCTAGCCAGCTGTCTTCTCCCACGCAAAAGCGGGTCACGAGTGTCGTGAGGGCTGCCATAGATTTCGGCTTTTCCTGTCCCAGGTGCCGGGCCAGCCACTCGTCACGGATATTATGCTTGAAGGCCGCTAAGGCCTCTGCGTCCGGACAGTCGACTATCTGGTTTTTCTTTGTTAGGAACCGTGTCCAGAATTGCCTGGCCGATTCTTCTAGCTGCTGAATTATGTGGCTTAGGTCATCGGCGTCCGGTGGTCGCACATAAGTGCCCTAGAAGTTGTCAAGGAATGCGGCTTCCAAGTCCTCCCAAGAACCGATTGAGTTTGCTAGCAAGCTGTTAAGCCAATGCCGTGCCGGTCCCTTAAGTTTGAGTGGGTGGTATTTGATGGCGTGTAGATCATCGCCACGGGCCATGTGGATATGAAGGAGATAATCCTCGATCCATACCGCAGGATCTGTTGTGCCATCGTACGATTCGATGTTTACGGGTTTGAAGTCCTCAGGGATTTTATGATCCATTACTTCATCTGTGAAGCATAGTGGGTGTGCGGTGCCTCTGTATTGGGCTATATCATGACGCAGCTCAAAGGAGCTTTGTCTGTTGAGTTCGGCCCGGCCGGATGCATTGCGTCCGGAGTGACGATCACCGTCACGTGCCGTGGGGCGCCTGCGCGATCCGTAGATCGATCTTATTTGCCTTTCCTTGTCCTCCAGGATGTCGCGCAGGTCGGGCGCATTTTCCCGTGCCTTACTATGTTTGAGGCGGTGCCGGGGCATGGCTTGAGTGGAGGGCCAAGAGGCCTCTCTGTCATGGCCACGAGGTGGCCGGTCGGCCATGTCATGCGCTGGTGATGTAGGTGCTTCCTCCTCTAGTCGGGGTAGCAGCCTGCGCTTTGGGTAACTCTTGGAGGGGCGTTTGAGTTCATACTCTTCGGCCGCAAGGACTTCAGTCCATCTGTCAGCTAGCAAATCCTGATCAGCTCTAAGCTGTTGCCGCTTTTTCTTGAGGCTGCTTACCGTGGCCATGAGCCTGCGTTTAAAACGCTCTTGTTCGGCAAGATCCTCTAGCATGACAAACTCGTCGTCGTCGAGGCTTGCCTCGTCTTTGGAGGGAGGCATATAATTATCGTCCTCAACCTCTTGGTCCGCCGGCCTCTCGTGAGGGATGGCTTCTCTGTCCTCCTGTGCCGAATTTTGCTGGAGGGGGTGTTCTTCAGCGCTATCCGGAGTAGTATTATCTCCCGTGCCGGAATCACTGTTTTTGCTTTGGCGGGATTTAGAGCGGCGCCGCTGACGCTGGCGCTTGGGCTGTTTCTTAGAGGTATCGTCCACCACTGTTCCATCGCCATCTCCATCCTTTGGAGTGTCCACCATATATATGTCATATGACGAGATGGCCTTCCAACACCCTACAGGTGCTGGTTCTTGTTCGTCTCCTGCATCGTCGTCCATGCCGTCGATGTCTTCAGAGTCGAAGTCAAGCATGTCGGTTAAGTCGTCGACAGTGGCTACGAAGTGGGTGGTGGGTGGGTTTTGAATTTATTCATCATCCGTATCCCAACCTTGCTGACCGTAGTCCGGCCATGGCTCTCCTGATAAAGAGAGAGACTTTAGAGAATTTAGGATGTCATTGAAGGGCGAGTGCTGAAAGATGTCCGCGGCGGTGAACTCCATTATCGGCGCCCAATCGGATTCGATCGGCGGGGGTGTGGGGGGCTCGGAGTTCGGAGAGGAATCTGGCTCCTCGGAGTCACGGGCCATGCGGAGTGCGGGGCTGGAGTTCGGCTCGATCGCCTCTGAGATTGCAGCCCCGGAGGCAGCGTCCAACCGCTGATCCTCGATTGGCGCAGTGGGCTCCGAATCAATGGTCGGAACCGATGCGTGTGCGGCCTCCAAGGCGTTGTTTGGCGGCAAAGCTATATCATGCCCATCGAGACAGTGCGGCATGCTTGGCTGTGGCTTGAATCCGTCGAAGATCATGTCCCTGCGGATGTCAGCCGTGTAGTTTAGGCTTCCAAACCTGACCTGATGGCCAGGGGCGTAACTTTCGATCTGTTCAAGGTGACCAAGCGAGTTGGCCCGCAGTGCGAAGCCGCCGAAGACGAAGATCTGTCCGGGGAGAAAAGTCTCACCCTGGACTGCATCGTGGTTGACGATCGAAGAAGCCATCGGGCCTGAAAGCGACGACACAGAGGAACTCTCAATGAAAGCACCAATGTCGGTGTCAAAACCAGCGGATCTCAGGTAGGGGGTCCCGAACTGTGCGTCTAGGCCGGATGGTAATAGGAGACAAGGGACACAATGTTTTACTGAGGTTCAGGCCCTCTTGATGGAGGTAAAACCCTACGTCCTGCTTGATTAATATTGATGATATGGGTAGTACAAGAGTAGATCTACCACGAGATTGAGGAGGCTAAACCCTAGAAGCTAGCCTATGGTATGATTGTTGTATGACGAAGTTGTCCCACGGACTAAAACCCTCCGGTTTATATAGACACCGGAGAGGGTTAGGGTTACACAAAGTCGGTTACAATGGTAGGAGATCTTGAATATCCACATCGCCAAGCTTGCCTTCCACGCCAAGGAAATTCCCATCCGGACACGGGACGGAGTCTTCAATCTTGTATCTTCATAGTCCTGGAGTTCAGCTGAAGGTATAGTCCGGCTACCCGAACACCCCCTAATCCAGGACTCCCCCACTAACCCTCTCCAGTGTCTATATAAACCGGAGAGTTCTAGTCCGTAGGACAACATACAAAACAAGAATCATACTATAGAGTAGCTTCTAGGGTTTAGCCTCGCTGATCTCGTGGTAGATCTACTCTTGTACTACCCATATCATCAATATTAATCAAGCAGGACGTAGGGTTTTACCTCCATTAAGAGGGCCCGAACCTGGGTAAAACATCGTGTTCCCTGCCTCCTGTTACCATCCGCCTTAGATGCACAGTTCGGGACCCCCTACCCGAGATCCGCCGGTTTTGACACCGACATTGGTGCTTTCATTGAGAGTTCCTCTGTGTCGTCGCCGCCAGGCTTGATGGCTCCTACTATCATCAATAGTGACGCGGTCTAGGGTGAAACTTGTCTCCCCGGACAGATCTCTGTCTTCGGCGGCTTTGCACTACGGGCTAATTTGCTTGGCCATCTGGAGCAGATCGAAAGCTATGCTCCTGGCCGTCAGGTCAGGTTTGGAAGTTTAAAGTACACGGCTGACATTCGCGGGGACTTGATCTTCGACCGAGTCGAGCCACTGCCGAGCGTGCCGCACTGTCACGACGGGCATGATCTAGCTCTGCCGCCGAACAGTGCCCTGGAGGCCGCACCCGCATCGGCTTCGACCCTTAATTCGGAGCCAACTGCGCCGATCGAGGATGGGTGGTTGGACGCCACCTCGGGGGCTGTGATCCCAACGACGATCGAGCCGAACACCAGCCCCGCACTCCGCGAGACTCGTGACTCCAAGGAGCCGGACTCCTCCCCGGACTCCGAACCTTCCATGCCCCTGCCGATCGAATCCGATTGGGCGCCGATCATGGAGTTTACCGCCGCGGACATCTTTCAGCACTCGCCCTTCGGCGATATTATGAAATCACTAAAGTCTCTCTCTTTGTCAAGAGAGCCCTTCCCGGATCATGGCCAGCAGTATTGGGATGCGGAAGACGAAGAAATTCGACGCCCACCCACCACCCACTTTGTAGCCACTGTCGACGATTTAACCGACATGCTCGACTTCGACTCTGAAAACATCGACGGTATGGACGACGATGCGGGAGGCGAAGTAGAACCACCGCCCACAGGGCGCTGGACGCCCACCTCATCATATGACGTATACATGGTGGACGCACCAAAAGATGACGACGAGGAGCGGAAGGATGCACCGAAGTCTTGTTCCCTCGAGAAGCAGAAAAAGCGGCGACGCAAGCGCCGCCCCAAATCCCGCCTCGACAGAAATAACGATCACACAGACCCAGCGCTGGAGCAGGGCGAACCGCTGCCGGACAACGGCAATCCGGATAATCAAACCGAACAAACAAATTATATCAAGGATAATAGTCCGGACGACATAACGCCGGACAGGCACCCGGAGCAGCAGAATGCCCGTAAAAGGCTTGTTGCCAACGCAAGGAGTCTTAAAAAGCGGCGACGCAAGCGCCGCCCCAAATCCCGCCTCGACAGAAATAATGATCACACAGACCCAATGCTGGAGCAGGGCGAACCGCTGCCGGACAACGGCAATCCGGATAATCAAACCGAACAAACAAATTCTATCAAGGATAATAGTCCGGACGACATAACGCTGGACAGGCACCCTGCCGGGGGACTAACCCACGAGCACCTATGGGACCGGCGGACCGAGTCCCTTTCGGTTCGGCGGGGGCGAGGGTCGCACGAAGAGCGGATCGAGGCGAAGCACACGAGCGGTTTACCCAGGTTCGGGCCGCACGGATGCGTAAAACCCTACTCCTGCTTTGTGGTTTGTATTGAGTTCTTGCTCAGGAGCGCGGAGTGCTACAGTACACCCTAGCAGCTAACGAGACCGAGCGTGAGTGTTCTCTTCCTCCTCTCTTTTTCCTCTCTCTTTTTCCTCCCCCCTCTACATTGCGCATGGGCCTCCTTTTATATGCTCAAGGGGTCACCGACAGGTGGCAACGTAGACAAGGGTAAAAATGGAAAGGTGTTGCGGTTGGTACAGCTACCTGCTACAGTGTATCATACCTAACCCTGACGGCAGGGGACCAGGGCATTAAATGCCTGTCTGTGTCGCCTAAATAGTGCAAAAGGGACCGTCAGGGACGCCACCGCTCGCCACGATGGCAATCTTTTCAGCGCCGCTTGCCACCGCGCACCGCTGGCTGCACAGCCTCCCGCGACATACGCCTGGAAGGGTCCCAGAGCGACACGTTGGTGGATGTGCTGGAGCGCGGACACAGAGTGGTGGCTTGCCGCAGCAAGCGCCTTGCCGCGGTCGTTGTCTTGTCGCGTCCGGGAGCTTGTCGCTCACCGGGCCTTGCCGGGACGCGTGGCGCGTCGCGGCAAGTTCCTTGAGATGCCTTGGTTGGCCTTCCCGGCAAGCTCCTCTTGCCGGGGTCTTGTCTCCTTGGCTTGGATATTTTGTCCTTGAATGGCTCCAAAGGAACCACGGAGGACCTTGGCGGTCACCCGGCAAGCCTTGCCGCGGGATGCTGCGACTGCCCGTGCACAAGTTCAGGATACTAGGGTACCCCTACTCTAGTACACCGACAGGAGCCCCCGGGCCTGGGCCATACACGGTGCCGAGCGCTGTTGGGCCAGGCCCAAAACAGGGCACGGGCACACGCAGCCTGGGTTACGCCGTATCTCTCCCCGTATCCACCGCGCCCTCCCCGAACGGCACGCGTTGAATGCGGCGTCGTGGGATAGATCGTGGGTGGTTTCTTTATTCGGAAAGGTGGAACGTCCGCCCCTCCCTCTTTATAAGCATGGGAAACAGGGGTAGTTCGCCCATTCACCGGTTGCTACTCCAATCTCGGAAATCTCCGCCGCTCCCTCGTCTTCCCAAAGCTGAAAAGAGAGCAGCGCCCCGCCCCCCATCGCCACCAGCACCACCAACGCTGTCGACCTCCTCCACCACTTCCGCCATGGCTCCGAGAGCCGACAAAGGGAAGGTTGTGAAGTCGACCGAGGCGCAGCGGCTTGCGGCGCTGTGAAAGGAGCGGGCAATCTTCCCCCCAAGCTCGCCGCAAGGGAGCTAAGGGAGAATTACTACCTCTTCTGGTCGACGGAGACGCGAGCGCATCCGCGCACGAAGGTACTTCCAGCCGCCGCTTGGAAAATGGCTCCAAACGGATATCCTTTCTTCGCCTTGTTCTTCTACTGCGGGCTCTGCCCGCCCTTCTCTGAGTTTTTCTGCGATATTATGAACACCTACGGGTTCCGCCTCCTTGACTTCACCCCCAATGCTGTTCTGACCATGGCAGTTTTCGCACATCTCTACGAAAACTTTGTCGGAGTCTATCCCAATGTAGCCCTTTTTCGCCACTTCTTTATGCCCCGAGTAGAGAGAGGAGAGCCTTTATCCGGCGGAATCGCCTGGATCTCGAGGGCCGGCAAGAAGGACACTTATCTGGAGGGAGAGTTCTGTGGCAAGTGGGAGGAATGGAGAGCAGACTGGTGCTGAATTGTCGAGGAGAACCCGCAGCCGTTTACCGCTCGGCGCCAAGCCCCAGTAGCACGCGGCAGCGATTGGAGTGACGTGGCCCCGGAAGACGATAGTCTTAAGATTGCCGTCACCCGGATCCAACGCCTCAGGCATGCCGGGCTCACTGTAGGCGCTGTTGGCGCAGATTTTCTTCGCCGCCGCATCGCCCCCCTGCAGGAACGGAGGAGACCCGCCTGGGAATTCAAGAATGCGGCGGATATCATGAGGCTGCGTCCGGGCCTCAACTTCAACTTCACTGTTCTGGAGCTTAACGCGATGCTCCAGGAGCTGTTCAAGTACGACCCTCAACATCCCGAAGTGTTCAGGTTGCCGAAGGGTGTCGTTCCGCTGTGCAACAACTCCGCGCTCGACCGCATCCGTGCAATGATGCCGCTGTGCGATTCGCATGGAATTGTCCCAACTTGGCAAGAGCCTGCAGACGACGTCGTGCGGGAGTTCTTTGACGGCTTGGTAGAAGTGCCGGTCCGCTCCGACGAAAAGGATAGCCTCACCCGCGACACCACCGATGCGGAGATGACACGCATCGCCACTAGGCTAGAAGAGACGGCGGCAGCCGCAGCCGCAGGCGAATTTGGATTCACCGTGGAGGAGGCAGAGGCAGCAGAGGCGGCAAGCCGTGCCGAGCGAGGGGAGCTCGTCGGCGAGAAAGAGCTTGTCGGGCATGACGTCGAGTCGAGCAAGCCCGGCGAGGATACGAGCGGCTCGCTGGAGATCAACTCATCTTCCTCCTCATCTTCAGGCAGCTCGCCGCAAACAGAGCCTCCATCCCCACCAAGAAGGCGTCTCCGCAAGGCCGGGGACGTAGCGAGGCGGCGGGCGAGTGAACAGTCGCCGTGCCGCGCGACACGCTCCACCGCGGCAAGCACTGTTGCTGCGGGAGCACCTCACGCTGCTGCGGCAACTGGAGTGGGGTCCACCCGGACCACCGCTTCTGCTCCTGCCGCTTCTCACGCTGCGGCGGCAGCCGGAGCGGGGTCGTCTCAGACCACCGCCACTGTTCCCGCCAAGCGGCCAAGGGAAACTACTCCTCCGCCTCCTCGCGCCGGACGTGAGCCGGACTTCGACTTCTCCGCGTTCAGCTCCGAAGAGGAAGAAGAAGAGTAAGATTCTCTTGTTGTACTTGTAGTTCTTCAATTCTTGCTGTCTTGTCTTGTATCGCATTTGCTTTACTCTGAACTTATTCCTTTTTAGGACTCTGGCCCAGAGAGCAGCGAAGAGAGCTAGGGTCCCGGTGATTGTCATCGAGGACGAACCCACCGCGACAGCAGGGGGTGCGTCCGAGACAACCTTGCCGGACCCGGCAACTGTTCTTCAGAGCAGCCCCCAGCGTAAGTATATGGTTCGCTTTCCGCTGTTAGGCGCGCATGGATACTCTTTCTTTGCTGACATCTGACTGTTGGTTTGTGTAGGAGTAGAGCAGCCCCACCAGGAGCACCCGGAGGCCGCCCTCGAAATGTCAAGGGAGAGTCCTCCGGCAAGGGAGAGTTCTCCGGCAAGGGACAGCACCAGCGTCCCCCCGGCGGCGGAGACTACGACTGCCGAACCCAGTACATGTAATCTTCTCTTCAAAGCTTCCCTTGGGTTCTTCTTCTTTTTGGGTATTTGCTTGACTTGTCTCACTTTTCCGGCCATTAGACCCATCTGCTGCAGAGCCGATGGAGACCGAGGTTGCTGCTGACGACGCCGCTGCCACTGAAGAAGCAACCGGCGCTGATGATCCCACCGGCGACGAGGCCGCCAAAGCTGTCGCCGCAGCAGCTGGCGAGGGGTCTGGCGATCGCACTGACGGCCCTGAGGCCGCAGGAGCGCCAGGCGCTACGTTGACCGCCGACCCGTCCGCCGCTGCCGCAGCGCCAGGCTCCGAAGAGCCCCAGCCAGGCGTCTACTTGAAGGCCGGCGATGGCGTCTTCATCATCCTCCCCTGGGCATCAAGCTCCAGGGCGCCGGTCGAGGGAGAGAGCTTTCATGGAGAGGTGCTCGCCTCCGCTGGGCTGACGCTAGTTGATGCGCCGAGCAGCAGCAGCGGCGAGCTTGAGGAGGAGCGGTTGCTGCGGAAGCTGTTGTCGCTCTACCGCGCGCGGCAAGCCAAGCTGGAATCCCGCGAGGCGCTTGTCGCGAAGGCGGGAGCGGACATCGAGAAGCGCGCGGAGGAGCTCCGGGGTCTCAACCAGGAAGCTCTCCGGTCCCTGGCAGAGGAGCGGGAGCAACTCGCCGAAGAGCAGAAGGCCTTCTTCTTCGAGAAGGCCGAAGTTGAAGAGCAACAGTGGCTTGCTGCTGAGAAGCTGTCTGCGCAGGAGGGCGAGCTGGTGCAGCGGAAAGTTAACCTCGACAGCCACAAGGAGGAGCTTGCCGTGCGTGAGCAAAAATTCGGCGGAGCCCTTAAGCAAGCAGAGGATGCTGCCGCAGTTGCCGAGGCCGCCAAGAAGGAGCTGGAGACGAAGGTGGCGCAGCTGGAGGCTGATCTCAAGGCGAGTGGTGAAGAGCTTGCCGCGCTCAAGCGTGAGCGGGAGAAGGACGCCCACATCAACTCAGAGTTGCAGGTTCGTCTCGCTGAGAAGGGCAAAGAGCTTAGCGCCGCCAAGGACTCCAACGCAGATCTTGAGTTGAAGCTGATCACTTTGACCAAGACGCTGGAGCACTGGACGGAGGGTCTCGTGAATGCTGCCGCAGATATCGACAGGGAGCTGGCGCAGCTGGGGGTGGAGGATCTCGGGTATCCCTCTGATGAGAACCTCCAATCCAGCGCCAAGCTCACCTTGTTCTTCAAAGGCGTGGCGATGGCCCTCCAGCGGCTCCGGGAGAAGATCCCAAAGCAGCTGGCCGACGAGTCGCGCAAGATCTGCGCGGGAGCTCTTCAAAAGGTGTTGGTGAAGGTGGCCTTCCGCAACCCGGGCCTCAACCTCACCAACGTCCTCAAGACCTTGCCGTCGGATGCTGATCTGGAGGCGCTCAAGACCCTTGTCGCACCCATTGTGGATAAGGTGAGAGGGATCAAGAGGATTGAGGGCGATCGCGTAGACTAGGCCGCCCGTTTTCTTCTTTTCTTGTCGCTGCTGGTCATGTTATGAGAACAATCTGTTAGAGCCGCGACAAGCTTCCTTGTAATATAACTCTATTTCGGGTAATGATTGCAATGTTATTCCCTTTACTTGATTCCTCCCTTTGTATGTTTTTGCCCTACGCTTTTAGGGAACTTGCCGGTGCAGGCACCTTAGCCGCGAGCGCTGAGTGCGGGACGTCAGCAGCCTGCTGGCGGTGCCGCTACCGACAAGAAACCTTGTCGCAACTAGTAGCAGCTCACTTAAGTTGTTCAGCGGACTCGAAACAAAGTAAGGGTGCAACTAGCTACGAGTTGGTTCCTCCGCGCACAGGTTTTCCATACAAAGTGCGGTCGTTCAAGGGAGATAACTTAAAAAATTTAAAAAATCTGATTGCTCAAACTTTGGCAACTTAGCTTTTCTGTTGTTTGCTTCCCGGTAAGGCAAAACTTTATTGAACGACGCCTGGTCCATACCATTATCTTGAACGACGCCTTCCTTTCCTTGAGAAAAAAGAAAGAGGAGAAAATAAAGATATGGAGCCTTATGGCTCGTTATTGCTTACCGGGGAGTAGGTGCTGCACAAAGTGTCAGATCACATATGCAAAAAATAGAAAGCATGAAATTGACAAGATGTGCGGAGCATATGAGCTTTACTTATGAACGGGGTTTGTGCCCGGCTTTGTACAAAGGATTACATGCAACAGCGGCAAGACTTGTACAAAAGGTGGTTGCCGGAACAGGTTCCGGCAACCGCGCCTTACGGGTAAAACTTACGAAGATGCTCAATGTTCCAGGAATTGCTCACCGGAATGCTATCTTCGGTCTCAAGGTGGACAGTGCCAGGCCTAGTGACTCATTTCACCCGGTAAGGGCCTTCCCACTTCGGCGTCAACTTGTTGGAATTCTTGGTGGACTGAACACGCTGAATAACAAGGTCGCCTTCCTCGAGACTTCTGGCGTTAACTTTGCGGCTATGGTAGCGGCGCAAAGCTTGCTGGTAGCGAGCAGCTCGTACAGCAGCCTGAAGACGGTCTTCCTCAAGGAGTAGCGCGTCATCTTGTCGCAGCTGCTCTTGCTCAAGCTCATCATAAGTGAGCACTCGAGGGGACCCGTATACGAGTTCCGTGGGGAGAACTGCCTCTGCTCCATAGACTAGAGCAAAAGGTGTCTGGCCAGTGGCTCGATTTGGCGTCGTCCTGATCGACCAAAGAACCACCGACAGCTCCTCGATCCAGTTTCTTCCGCACTTGTGCAGCCTGTCGAAAGTCCTGGTCTTGAGCCCACGCAGCACTTCAGCATTTGCCCTCTCCGCTTGACCGTTGCTTCTCGGGTGAGCAACAGAAGCGAAGCAGACCTTGGCGCCAAGATCTTGGACGTACTGCATGAAGGTGCGGCTCGTGAATTGCGTACCATTGTCGGTGATTATCCTGTTAGGGATCCCGAAGCGGCAAACAATCGACCTGAAGAACTTGACTGCTGACTGTGCTGTCACCTTCCTCACTGTTTCCACTTCCGGCCACTTTGTGAACTTGTCGATTGCAACGTACAAGTACTCAAAGCCCCCGACTGCTCGGGGAAAGGGGTCGAGGATGTCGAGCCCCCAGACCGAAAATGGCCAGGATAAAGGGATCATCTGGAGAGCTTGAGCTGGTTGGTGTATCTACTTGGAATGGAACTGGCACGCTTCACACTTGGTTACTTGTGCAGTTGCATCCTGGAGGGCTGTTGGCCAAAAGAAACCTTGCCGGAATGCTTTGCCGGCAAGTGCTCTTGCGCCAATGTGGTGACCACATATGCCTCCATGTATCTCTGCCAACAGCTTTTGTCCGTCTTCCCGGTGAATACACTTCAATTTCACACCGTTGAGTCTTCTTCTGTACAGTGTGTTGTCGACAAACTGGTACATACTTGACTGCCGGGCTACTCTTTCCGCTTCTTCTTGCTCTTCGGGAAGTTCTCTTGTCTGAAGGAAACGAACAATCTGCTGTGTCCATGCTGGAGCTTGTGGCTTGACAACAAGGACTAAAGGCAAATCTGCTGCTGCGGGAACATCCGCTTCTATGGCGAGAATCTGCGACTCTGCTTGAGGTTGATGTTCCCCGGTAAGCTTGCCGGAGCAAAACTTGTCGGGAGTTTGTGCTTCAACGAAACAAACCCTAGGGCTTGCCGGAGCAGACTGGTCCTCAGCGCTCTTGGCGTTGATCTTGGGGACCTTCTTGGCGGCGGCTTCAGGAAGCTCTGCCGGAAAATGGTCACCAGAAATCAACTTCCTCTTCTTGCTTTGTCCAGTTGATGGCGTTACAGACGGTTGAGTCAGCTTGAGCACAAAGATCCCTGGTTCCACAGGTAACTTAAGTGCGGCGCACTTTGATAGGCCATCGGCAATGGCGTTCTGAGCTCTTGGAACATGCTCCATCTGTAGGTCGTCAAAGTGCTCTTCTAGCTTTCTCACTTCGTCGATGTAGGCTTCCATCAACGGACTCTGATAGCTCTTGTTCACTTGGCGGACGACAAGCTGCGAGTCACCCCTGACAATGAGCTTCTTGATCCCAAGGTCTGCCGCGATCCTGAGACTGGCAAGCAAGCCTTCATACTCTGTAGTATTGTTTGTTGCTTGCTCCTTGGGAAAGTGCATCTGGACTACGTACTTGAGGTGCTCTCCGGTGGGTGCGACAAGCAGCACGCCAGCGCCGGCGCCTTGCAGTGAAAAGGCACCATCAAAGTACAGCAGCCACTCTTTGCTTGCTTCCTGGACAGGGATGCTCGTTTCTGGAATTTCTTCATCTGGTGTTGGCGTCCATTCTGCTATGAATTCTGCGAATGCTCTGCTTTGGATAGTTGAAGTACTCTCAAACTTGAGGCCAAAGCTTGACAGTTCCAGTGCCCACTCAACAATCCTGCCTGTGGCTTCTGGATTCTGTAGTATCCTCTTCAGCAGAAAACGAGTGACAACTGTGATCTCATGTGCTTGGAAGTAATGGCGCAGCTTTCTCGAGGCCATGAGAAGGCCGAAAAGCAATTTCTGCATGCCAGAGTACCTTGACCTAGCCCCCTGCAGAAGGGAACTGACAAAGTAAACTGGGCGCTGTACCATTCTCTTCTGTATCTCCTCGCGCGTCTGCGCAGATTCATCCTTGTCGGGACCAGAGCTTGTCGGGGAAGCCCCCTGCTTGTCGCTGGATGCGCCTGCCGTGGTTGCTGGCTCGTCATCTGCCTCCCTCTCTGCTACTAACGCAGCACTAACCACTTGATTGGTTGCCGCTATATACAGCAGCAACTTCTCTTGTGGCTTAGGTGCGACAAGTGTTGGAGTGGAGGACAGGTATCTCTTTAAGTCTTGCAGTGCAGCCTCCGCTTCCGGAGTCCATTTCATTGGACCTGCCTTTTTCAATATTTTGAAAAACGACAGGGCGCGCTCAGCAGACCTAGAGATAAACCTGCTGAGAGCAGCCACGCAACCGGCAAGTCTTTGTACATCCTTGACGCGCTTTGGTGCTTCAATCTGCTCAATGGCCTTGATCTTGTCGGGATTGGCTTCGATTCCCCGCTGAGACACGAAGAACCTGAGAAGCTTGCCGGAGGGGACTCCAAACACACACTTCTCGGGGTTGAGCTTGAGGCTGATCTTGCGCAGATTTGCAAAGGTCTCGTCTAAATCTTGAATCAGAGTTGCCTTGTCCTTGCTCTTGACCACTATGTCATCCATGTAGGCTTCCACATTTCTGAGTATTTGTGGCTCAAGAGCGACATGGACTACCCTTGCAAATGTTGAACCAGCATTTTTTAAACCGAAAGGCATCCGTATGAAACAGTACGTGCCACATGGAGTGATGAATGCGGTCTTCTCCTCATCCTCTTCTGCCATGAAGATCTGATGGTATCCTGAGTATGCGTCAAGAAATGAAAGCAAGTCACATCCGACCGTGGAGTCAACAATCTGGTCAATGCGCAGCAAAGGAAATGGGTCTTTGGGACAAGCTTTGTTAACATAGGTAAAGTCGATACAAAGTCTCCATTTCCCGTTCGCCTTGCGCACGACTACATGATTGGCCAACCACGTAGGATGGAGCACTCCTCTGACAAGGCCTGCTGCTTCCAACTTCTTGATCTCTTCTGCGATGAATTCTTGGCGCTCCACTGCTTGCTTCCTGACCTTCTGCTTGACGGGCCGCGCATGAGGACAAACGACAAGATGGTGCTCAATTACTTTCCTGGGTACACCGGGGATGTCAGACGGTTGCCACGCAAACACGTCGACGTTCGCCCGCAGGAAAGCAATGAGCGCGCTTTCCTATTTAGGGTCGAGAGTGGCACTGATGGTGAAGGTACCACCAGTGTCGTCCTCCTTGGCGGACACCTTCTTGGTCTCTGGCGGAGCTGCCATTGTCTTCTTACACTTGCCGGTGGAGCTCGATGGTGCATCCTCGACGGCAGCGCAGCACTCCGAAGAGGTGCGCTTGCCGGAGTGGGCATTAGAACTCTTGCCGGACTTGGTCTTCTTCTTCCCCCCGGGAGCTTCAACGGCAGGTGACTTGCGATCTGTTGCTGCTGCCGCTTCCCGGTAGATCTTGTCGGCGCAGATAAGAGCATCCTTCTTGTCGCCAGGGACAGAGATGACGCTTATCGGGCCTGGCATCTTCAGCATGTTGTATGCGTAGTGAGAGGCTGCCATGAACTTGGCGAGTGCTGGACGGCCGAGTATCCCATTGTAAGGCAATGGAAAATCGGCAACGTGAAAAGTGACCCTCTCAGTCCTGAAGTTCACCTCGTTGCCAAATGTTACTGGCAACGTGACCTTCCCCTTCGCCTTGCTCCTTCCCGGGTTGATTCCTTGGAATGTGCCGGTCTCTTCAAGCTCGCTGTCAGGGATTTGGAGTTTCTGGAGTACAGCGGAGGAGATCAGGTTCAAGCCGGCCCCGCCGTCAACTAGCATCTTAGTGACCTTGAGGTTGCGGATAGTTGGTGAAACCAACATCGGCAAGCACCCGATCGCAGTTCTGCGATCAGGGTGGTCCTCAATATCAAAGATGATAGGCGTGCTAGACCATTTCAGAAGCTTGCGTGACTCGACAGGTGGTTCCGCCGCATTGACTTCCCACACCCACTGCTTGAGTTGGCGGTGCGAAATATGCAGAGAAGCACCGCCATCAATGCACAAGACCTCTGTGGCTTTCTGGAACTCCTGCTCACTGGTCCCGACATCATCCATGTCTTCGTCGTCGTTGTCATCTTCATCCTTGTCGCGGCCGCGGGGAGGTTTGTCTCCTTGCCGCTGCTTGGCCTTGCCGCGGTGTCCTCCCCGGCCGGCACGCTTCTTGCCGGATTCTCCAGCGCCTCCTTGGGCCCTCTCGTTGTCGCATTGCTCGTATTCAGCCTTTTGCTGCTGGACAAGCTGCTCGACCTTCTTGCAGCTTTGGAGGTCATGGCCCTTGGTGCGGTGGATCTTGCAGTACTGCTTGTCGGTGCCGTCCTGCTTGTCGGTGACCGCCACAGTCTGGCAGTTGGTGCATGCGGCAATCTCCTTGCCGGAGCTACCAGCTTTGGCTTTCTTGGCGCCACCTTCGTTGCCGTACTGCTCAATGACTAGCACATCTTTGCCTTTCTTCTTCCTGTTGTTCCGCCGCCGGTTTTTCTTTGCCGGGGCAGCATCCTCGCTGTCAGATCCTCCTGCTCCTATATTCTCTCCGGGGAGTTTCCTCCCTTCCTCAGCACGTGCACACTTGTCGGCCAGGGCATACAGCTCACTGACGTCTTTGATCTTGCACATCGCCATCTCCTCCCGCATCCTGCGGTTACGCACATTCTGATGGAACGCGCTGATGACCGCGGCAGGGTGGACATCTGGGATGTTGTGCTGTACACGGCTGAATCTCTGAATGTACTTGCGCAGGGGCTCTCCTTCCTTCTGGGCGAGCAGATGGAGGTCACTCTCTTGGCCATGAGAGTTTGTGGCTGCCTGTAAAGGCGCCGACAAACTGATGGCATAGGTCTGCCCAGGAGGATATGGAGTTGTCCGGCAAGTGCATGAGCCAGGACCTGACATTGGGCTTGAGCACCAGCGGGAAGTAGTTGGCAAGGATCTTGTCGTCCCGCCCCCCGGTAGCCTGCACCGCGATGGTGTAGATGCTGAGGAACTCCGACGGATGCGACTTGCCGTCGTACTTCTCTGGTACGTCTGGCTTGAAATTCTTCGTGCTGGGCCACTGGACTTGCCGCAGCTCACGAGTAAATGCAGGGCAACCTACCGTGTACGGCAAGTCGCCTGGTTCCCCTGGCGCATGCATGTCGACAGAGGGCCCAGCGCGCTGGTCCGATTGACGTCGCGCTTCTCTTCGGCGCTCGATGCGAGTACGAGCGTCTTCTTGCTGTCGTTCATGAAGAACTTGGCGCTGATCGCGACGAGCTCGTGGATCTGATGACGCGGTGGAGTCGCTGTCGAGGTGGATCCGGCGAGTCGGCGATCTTGGCCTTCGGGGCAGAGAGTGCACAGTGGTTGCACCCCCACCGGTCTTGTCGCCACCGGCTCGTGCCTGGCTGACTTGCCGCGGCTGCGATGTGCTCGGCTGCCGTTGAGTGTCGCCGTTGGCGAAGCCGATGAGACTCTGAATGGTGGCCCTCCAGTCGTCGATCTTGTCTGCCGTTGGAGGGTAGTCCAGGAGCAGTTGAGCTCGCGCCAAAGCTTCTGCTGTAGTGGGGGGTGGCGGTGGCGAACGGTGCGAGGAGCGGGATATGCTCGGACTTCTAACTATGTTAGAAGGAGCAGTATCCCGTCCAGGCGACCGTGCCTCGCTCGTGCCAGCATGTTGGCGTGCATGCTGGTCTTGAGCACTCCGAGATCCACCAGCTCGATCTTGGTCCAGCAAACGCATGGTACCATGAGTACCATGACGCTGCCGGTCCCACGCCTCCTGAGATGGGCGCAGTGCATGTACGGACGCCAAGGTCTTGGAGTGCGCCCGGTCGTTGTGGGAGCCAGCTACCCGCCGATGGGCAGCGCAGCCTTGTCCTTGGACCTAGCAGCACCATGAACTCCCTCGTCGACACCCGTTCTTCCGCGGGCGTCTGCCCCATCAGCCGTTTGCTCCGGCGGTGGTGGGTTCGGCGCGGACGGAGCAGCCGCTTCCGAAGCCTTCTTCTTCGGCGGCATGTCGATGAAGATGATGAAGATCTAGCTCGTGTGAACGCTGGATCTGGTTCACACAACCTCGACACCCCTACCTGGCGTGCCAAAGATGCCGGGGGACTAACCCACGAGCACCTATGGGACCGGCGGACCGAGTCCCTTTCGGTTCGGCGGGGGCGAGGGTCGCACAAAGAGCGGATCGAGGCGAAGCACACGAGCGGTTTACCCAGGTTCGGGCCGCACGGATGCGTAAAACCCTACTCCTTCTTTGTGGTTTGTATTGAGTTCTTGCTCAGGAGCGCGGAGTGCTACAGTACACCCTAGCAGCTAACGAGACTGAGCGTGAGTGTTCTCTTCCTCCTCTCTTTTTCCTCTCTCTTTTTCCTCCCCCCTCTATGTTGCGCATGGGCCTCCTTTTATATGCTCAAGGGGTCACCGACAGGTGGCAACGTAGACAAGGGTAAAAATGGAAAGGTGTTGCGGTTGGTACAGCTACCTGCTACAGTGTATCATACCTAACCCTGACGGCAGGGGACCAGGGCATTAAATGCCCGTCTGCGTCGCCTAAATAGTGCAAAAGGGACCGTCAGGGACGCCACCGCTCGCCACGATGGCAATCTTGTCAGCGCCGCTTGCCACCGTGCACCACTGGCTGCATAGCCTCCCGCCACGTACGCCTGGAAGGGTCCCAGAGCGACATGTTGGTGGATGTGCTGGAGCGCGGACACAGAGTGGTGGCTTGCCGCGGCAAGCGCCTTGCCGCGGTCGTTGTCTTGTCGCGTCCGGGAGCTTGTCGCTCACCGGGCCTTGCCGGGACGCGTGGCGCGTCGCGGCAAGTTCCTTGAGATGCCTTGGTTGGCCTTCCCGGCAAGCTCCTCTTGCCGGGGTCTTTTCTCCTTGGCTTGGATATTTTGTCCTTGAATGGCTCCAAAGGAACCACGGAGGACCTTGGCGGTCACCCGGCAAGCCTTGCCGCGGGATGCTGTGACTGCCCGTGCACAAGTTCGGGATACTAGGGTACCCCTACTCTAGTACACCGACACACCCGGAGCAGCAGAATGCCCGTAAAAGGTTTGTTGCCACCGCGAGGAGTCTTAAAAAGTAGAAGCAAAGGCTCAACGCTGCGCAAGACATACTCCAAATCAGATGGAGTAAAATACTCAAGACAGTAGTGAGGTACGGCGACAATCGCCCCTCCAAGAGGTACCCAAAGCGGAAGCTGCTACTTGAATTCGATGAGGAGGCCTCAGACCCCCCACAACCAAATATCAAAGCAGCCACCTGGCCGGATAGACGACCCCTCTACCAACACAGAGCGGCATACAACGCCACTCACAGTACAACACGCGACCCATGCGAGGGCTCGCACCCAAAGGACGATGCAACAAGATCCATCTATGGACCACGCAAGCGTGCCCCAGCATACAATGCAACACAACAAACATCCAAACAACGCGGTACACCCAGCTACAGGGGTGCCGCACACCCCTATGTTTCACCGATGAGGTGCTGGACCATGAATTTCCAGAGGGATTCAAACCCGTAAACATAGAGACGTATGACGGAACAACAGACCCTGGGGTCTGGATTGAGGACTACATCCTTCATATCCATATGGCTCGAGGAGATGATCTCCACGCCATCAAGTACTTACCCCTCAAGCTCAAAGGGCCAGCTCGTCACTGGCTTAAAGGCCTCCCCGAAAGCTCCATTGGAAGTTGGGAAGAGCTCGAAGACGCCTTTCGGGCAAATATTCAAGGGACTTATGTCCGACCTCCGGATGCGGATGATTTGATTCATATAACTCAACAGCCCGGAGAGTCAGCCCGAAAGCTTTGGAACAGGTTTCTTACTAAAAAGAACCAGATTGTCGACTGTCCGGACGCCGAAGCCTTGGCAGCTTTTAAGCATAGCGTCCGTGACGAATGGCTCGCCAGACACCTCGGCCAAGATAAGCCGAGAATGATGGCCGCATTAACAAGCCCCATGACCCGCTTTTGCGTGGGTGAGGACAGCTGGCTAGCCAGATGCAGCACCAGCGACCCCAGTACATCTAAAGTTAGAGATGGAAACGGGAAATCACGGCGCAACAGCAATAGCAAATGCCGGAATAAAGAAGACAATACGAAGGGCACGGCAGTAAACACCGGATTCAAAAGCTCTCGGCCAGGTCAACAAAAACCGCCCTCTAAAGGCACCAGGGATGAACTCTCCAGCCTCAACAAAATTCTGGACCAAGTATGTCAGATCCATAGTACCCCCGGTGAACCTGCTAATCATACCCACAGAGAATGTTGGGTCTTCAAGCAGTCCGGCAAGCTCAACGCCGTACACAAGGGGGAGGATACACCAAGTGAAGATGAGGACGAGCCTCCCAAAGCAAGACATTGGGGAACAAAAGAAATTTCCACCAGAAGTCAAAACAGTAAACGTGTTACACGTGATCAAGGGAAAAAACAATGCGGCACTCCCAGGAAAATATACCCAAGTGCCTGTCACCGCGAAGTCCTGCCACTGGTCGTCTCAACCGATCACTTTCGACCATCGCGATTACTCAACAAGTATCCGACGCGTAGGATGGGCTTCCCTGGTATTAGCCCTAGTAATTGGCGAATATCACTTCACACGAGTCTTGATGGACGGTGGCAGCAATCTAAACCTAATATATCAGGATACAATCCACGGGATGGGGTTAGACCCAACAAAAATTCGCCATAGCAATACTACCTTTAAAGGAGTAATGCCAGGCCTAGGGGCTCGTTGTATGGGCTCCCTCCTACTACAAGTTATATTTGGCTCCCCCGGTAACTTCCGTCGCGAGCATTTAACCTTCCACATCGCTCTGTTCCAAAGTGGCTATCAAGCACTGCTCGGACGCGAAGCTTTCACTCGCTTTAATGCAATACCATACTACGCCTCCCTCACACTCAAGATGCCCGGTCCACGTGGCATCATTTCAGTGAACAGAAATATCAAGCGATCTCTGCGCGCCGAAGAGAGTGCGGCTGGCAGCCGCACACTAAAGGCGCCCGGACCAGCGAAAGCATCCAATAGGTCGTCAAGACCTCAGACACAACTAATCAAGTCCGGCGCCGCTATTTATACCGAACAAATGGTCACACCCCTATTTGTCAATACAAGGGGCTCAACGCGCGCAGACAAGTGGCAATTTTTTCCATCTTGAATTATACATGGTTTCTTTAAAAACTATCTTTTTGCACGACAACTTTTTCACCTAAATTCCTCTCTTTTACAGACAATCATCATGCTACACCCGTCTAGGATACAGCACAACGGAGACACAGGCGCGGACGTGCAGCAGGGACCCGCTCCAAGGATTCTTTTTAGATTAAGACCCTGCGTAAACCTTTTTTACTGTCTCTTGTTGATACATATCCACCGTTGAGAAGGATGCTGACGTCTTGGCATGTGGCCACGCCAGAACAATGCATGTACCTGGACACAAGGGGCTTCTTACAAAGGCCATTATCTAGGCCCGGTTTATACCACAAAGACCGAATACCTTAGGGAGTGTTCGGTGTCGCGAGTTTGGCCCTATATGCATCAGCTCCGAATCATTATCTTTGGTCAAATGTTGGGTTTGCCTGGCTCCTGTGTTTTGGTGCCTTACGTTCCGCTTTACCGGCTAAGGTAGAACCAGGAGAACTACTGCGATTGTGCCCTGGTTCATCTGGACGAGCACCTGAGTAGAGAAAGCCGAAAACTGACTGTCATGATATAGCGTGAGACTGGTCAACCACTCGATGACCTGTTGGAATGTTAGAATTCCTCCGCCTTAACGAAGGGCCGTTTTTCGGCCAGGCATGTACGCACCCCAAGATCAGGAGAGTGCGGAGCCACCAGGGGCTATATAGTAGCCCCACTGTCAAACTCCTATGGCTAAGTAAAAGTGCTAAAGCATTATAGTCCGGTTGCCTCGCTCGCTCCGCTATCACCTTCTTAATAGGACCAAGACGTTGGGTTAAGTGTGAACGCGTGTTTTTTGCGAGCACCTCCGCATTATATGCATGGGGGTTGAAGCCGACGGCTGCAATCTTTTAGGTTATACACATGTATACATAAACGGCCGCCCAGGAGGCATCATATTACTTTCAGGCAAAAGTATAAAAATAGCCTTATAAAAATTTATAAAAGCATTTCGCTTACAATGGGATTACATATCACTCAAACATAATATTTTTTGAGCACTGGGTCTCTATCAAACGAGCACCCTCAAGAACTTCTTCAAAGTAGTGCTCAGTAGCCATTCGGCCTATGGCCGAATCCCGCGCTGCAACAGTGGTAGCATCCATCTCCGCCCAGTACGCTTTAACACGGGCAAAGGCCATCCGTGATCCCTCTATGCACGCCGACCGCTTCATCGCATTAATGCGCGGCACCACATCAAGGAACTACTGCACCAAGCTGAAATAGTTGTTCGGTTTTGGCCTTTCCGGCCATAGCTGATCCACAACAGACCTCATGGCGAGTCCGGACAACCTATTCAGTTCGGCCCATTCGGCTAATTGGTCAGTCAATGAAAGCGGACGCTTGGCAGAATGGAATTGTGTCCAAAACAGCTGGTCCAGTTCACGGTCCGTCTGACCCTGGAAGTACTTGGCTGCATCGGCAGCGCTCACCGCCAAATCCAAATACACATCCTCCGAACTCCACAACCGATCCAGAGGGGCATACCGTGGATCTCCTAACTTCCTCCGCAACATAAAGGATTTCCCAGCTACAATATCCCTGGCTTCCCGCAGCTCCTCCTTCTTCGCCCTCATAGCAGAGCGGATTTCTTTTCTCGCCGCAGCAGCCTTCTCAAGGTCCGATGCCTTCGCTAGGTTTTCCTTTTCAAGAACCCGGCAACAGTCAGCGGCGGCTTTTAATTCTATGGCCATCTTGGCCATCTTATCTCGGCTCTCGCCATGCGCGGCCTTCTCGGCTTTCAACTCTTCGGCCGCCTTCAAAGCAGCCACATTACCAAACCTTGCTTGTTCCTTGGCTCGGGCAAGTTCTGCCCGCAAGGCTTCAACAGTGGCAGCTCCATCTGCAGTCACAACATATTAAAGATACTGGCATCATGCTGCTCTTACTACGTGGCGTTTACCAGATAATGACACTTACCCTGTGCCTCGTCAAGCCTTTTGTTAACAAGCTCGATGTCGGCGTCTGCCACATCCAACTGCCGTTTTAAATGGGAAAACTCGCTAGTCCGGCTAGCCACCGGAGCTTCCATCACCTGCACATAGAGGCAGTATGGTTATTACCTGGGAATATGATCCTCTGTTCGTCGTCATTTCCGACGACAACCAGAGTCTCAAGGGCTACTATCTACACAGGGCACACCTAGCATGTGCAGGACTATCATACATTATTTTACGTACCTCAAAGCCTGTCAGTAGACTCATAAAAGCTTCATGCAATCCGCTTTCGGCGGACGAGATTCTCTCCATCACCGTATTCATCAGCATACGGTGTTCATATGAGATGGCCGCTCGCCCTACCAACTCCCTTAGAACATCCGATCGCACACCAGACGGTGCCGGACTCTTTTGTCTGCTCTCTTCGGGAGCCTGACACTTGGAGCTTCGGGGGTCAATGGGATTATCTTCTGGCCTCACCGGACTCGGAGAGGCCCTCCGCGATGACACTTTGGGGTCGCCCGCTTCCGGAGAGGAGGAGTCCGGAGGAGGCGTTTCGCTCTCCATCATCTCTGGAAGAAGATCCCCCGAAGACGAGCTCATTTGAGAGGGGCTAAGGCCCAAACTGCAAAGATATATGCGGTGGTTATTTTCTCAGAAGAAAAAGATGGCATACCTGTACTATTAAAGTATTTCGGGTCACTTACGACTCGCTGGAGAATTGATCCCCCCGCGGACTTTGTGTGGCAAAAGCACCCCCCAAGGTAGGACCCTCTATGGGAGATTTCTTCTCCCGTTTGGAAGCTTCGGCTTCCGAATCCCCGGGCATAGTCCTTTTCCTCCTCCGGCCGTCTTCCTTCATAGAGACGCTCGCTCCCTCGGTTAGAATGGGCAGCGTTGGGGGCCCGCGTCCGCCCGTATTATCCTCCCCAGTATCTTCCTTCAGGGCTCCGGGCAAGGTACGACCTGGAGCATCTTTTCCAATACCGGATTGTCCAAACCCTTAGGGAGGGGGGCCGAACACCAAATCAACTTCGCCTTTGTTAGCCGGTCCTGGTCAAAAAGAGAACTCTCAGAAATAACTTCGTAACAAATGAGAGATAGTATGTTCGGCCGGAAGATTCCTTACCTGTCCGGTGGCACGGTTACTGCTCATGCCCACGTCCTCGGTGATTTCCGGACACTCTACCTGAGGCCCGAAGAATGACTTGTACATCTCCTCGTGCGTCAGGCCAAGGAAATTTTGAATGACACGCGGTCCCTCGGGATTGAACTCCCACAAGCAAAGGGGCCGGCGTTTGCAAGGCTGGACTTGACGAACCAGCATAACTTGTATTACCGCAACCAAACTAAAATCTCCATTGAAGAGATCTCGAATGCGGTTTGCAGTATAGGCACGTCCTTGGCTGGACCCCAGCTCAGACCTCTGCTGATCCATGACATCAGTTGTGGTGAATGGCCCGAGCGGAAAACAGGGGCGGCCTCCCATTTGGCACTTCTAGGAGCCGTGATGTAGAACCACTCCTGTTGCCACAATTCAGACACCTCTGGAATGGAACCTTTGGGCCATGGAGCTCCCATCATCTTGCATATTGAGGCACCTCCGCACGCTACATGTTGCCCCTCGATCATCTTCGTCTTTACTTCAAAGGTCTTGAGCCACAGGCCAAAGTGAGGGGTAACCCGGAGGAAGGCCTCACACATGACAATAAATGTCGTGATATGAAGAAAGGAGTCCGGAGCTAGATCATGGAAATCTAGCCCGTAATAAAACATCAAACCCCTGACGAAAGGATCCAGAGCAAGGCCTAGACCTCGGAGGAAGTGGGAGACGAACACGACGTTCTCGTTGGGTTCGGGGGAGGGGACGGCCTGCCCTCGGGCAGGCAGCTGATGTGAAACCTCAACAGTCAGATATCTGGCCTCCCTCAACTTTTTGATGTCTTCTTCCATGATGGAGGAAGGCATCCATCGGCCTTGAAGACTAGATCCGGACATGATTGAAGGTTCGGAGCACCTGACCTGAACTTTGGGTGTTTGAGCATAAGGTGGGGGAAGGATTCGATTGAGCACGGGAGGGAAAAAATAAAAGCCCTGTTCCTTTATAAAGAGGGTGAATATCAAGCGTCCTCTCCATGGTCGTTTGGACTTGCCTATAGTCTAGGAGTCCTAGAAGCGGTTGGGTTACCCACGCCCGTATTGATGAGAATCCCGGAATAAGGGGACACGATCTCTACTTTAACAAGATGTGCCGAGGAAACTGCCTCGCATGACACGCTGAGGTGGGATAATAAAACGATTCGAATAAAGGCTTGGCCGTGGTGTTGTCATGCTACGGAATACGTCAGCAGATTAGATTGGTGTGAACATTATTCTCTCTATGGAAATATGTGGAAATTTATTTTGCAGAGCCGGATACTATTCTTTGTGTTCAAAATATTCTATGAAGTACTTGGAGGAGGAACCCGCCTTGCAATGCCGAAGACAAACTGCGCGCCGGACTCGTCGTCATTGAAGCCTAGTTCAGGGGCTACTGAGGGAGTCCTGGATTAGGGGGTGTCCGGATGGCTGGACTATACCTTCAGCCAGACTCCTGGACTATGAAGATACAAGATTGAAGACTTCGTCCCGTGTCCGGAAGGGACTTTCCTTGGCGTGGAAGGCAAGCTTGGTGATACGGATATGTAGATCTCCTACCATTGTAACCGACTTTGTGTAACCCTAACCCTCTCCAGTGTCTATATAAACCGGAGGGTTTTAGTCCGTAGGACAACATACAGAACAACAATCATACTATAGAGTAGCTTCTAGGGTTTAGCCTCTCTGATCTCGTGGTAGATCTACTCTTGTACTACCCATATCATCAATATTAATCAAGCATGATGTAGGGTTTTACCTCCATCAAGAGGGCATGAACCTGGGTAAAACATCATGTTCCCTGCCTCCTGTTACCATCCGCCTTAGACACACAGTTCGGGACCCCCTACCCGAGATCCGCCGGTTTTGACACCGACAGCAAGCCTTGTTGAGGCTAGTGTAGTCTATACACATGCGCCACTTGTTGTTTTTCTTCAGCACGAGGACCGGGTTGGCGAGCCATTCTGGGAAGAAAACTTCCATAATGAAGCCGGCTGCCAGAAGCTGGGCTATCTCTTCTCGCACAATCCTTCTCTTCTCCTCCGATAGTCGGCGGAGAAGCTGTTTGACTGGTTTCGCACCTTCTCGGACATGTAGCTTGTGCTCGGCGAATTCCTTCGGCACACCCGGCATGTCCTTGGGGGACCATGCGAAAATGTCCCGATTCTCACGGAGGAAATCGGCGAGCTCGCCTTCCTATTTGCTGTCCAGGTTTGCCTCGATGGTGGCAAACCTTTCTGGGTGATCTGGGTCCAGAGGTACCCTCTTTGTTTCTTTGGCCGGCTGAAAGGAACCTTTGGAACCACACTCCTTGGGGTCGGGGGACAGGGCCGGCTGCTTGCCGGTCATGGCCACGACTTGGTCCAGTATCTTCTTCTCTTCAGCAATTACAAGGGACTCGGCCAGCCGGCTGCTGGCAGCCGCACACTCGGAGGATTTCTTGTAGTCTCCGGCTATGGTGATGATGCCCTTGGAACTTGGTATCTTCATCTTGAGGTAGGCGTAATGGGGTACATCCATGAACTTGGCCAGGGCAGGTCGGCCAAGCAACGCGTGGTAAGGGCTCTCTAGATCCACCACTTCAAACCACACCGCCTCTCGATAGAAATGATCCTTGTCCCCGAAGACGACATCTATCTTGATCTTGCCGATTGGGGAGCAGGACAAGACGGGTACGATGCCATGGAACACAGTCCGACTAGGCATGAGCTGCTTTGTCTTGATGCTCAGCTTCTCCATGGTGTCGCGGTATAGGGTATTGATGCTGCTCCCACCATCTATCAGCGCATAAGAGAAACGGGCGGCTCGCCTTTCCATAGCGAGGGTGGCGTCCAGAACCAATGCGTAGGAGCCGGGAGATGGCATAACCTCTGAGTGATCTGTCTGGCTCCAGCTAATAGGCCTTTCTGACCAGTGCATGAATTCTGGGTTGTTGGAGGCGACTGCGTTGACTTCTTGGTGTTGTCGGTGCCGGCTACGCCGATCTTCTGGCTGGCTGGTGAAGACGACGTAGGCGGCATGCTCGTCGGGGTACTCGTCTTGAACTGCCCCGACCGCTGGTCGAGCGGCTGGCTGCGGAGGAGCCAGAGGCGGCTGACCAGCAGGCGGAGGCGGTGCCATCCCCTCACCCTTGGAGATCCGAGTGAGCCAATGGCATTTTCTGGTCGTGTGGTTTGAAGGCTTTGCGCCGCTGTGAAACTTGCAGGGGGCATCAAGTGCTTGCTCGTAGGAGAAAGCCGGCTGCCAAGCCGGCCTGCCGCCCTTCTGCTTCTTGAGTGCGGGCCGTCCTTCGGGTTGTTCATCCTCAACTGTGGCCACCTGCCGACTGGTGGAAGGTGGCAGGGGAGCCTTGCGCTTGTGGTCGTTCTGGTGCGGGCGTCGGCTGGATTCTCCAGCCGGCGTCTTGGGACTCGGAGTTAGCACCTTCCCGAAGGCGTCTACTCGGAGCTCGGTCTTCATCGAGGAATCGGCCGTGGCGTATTTATCAGCTATGACCAGTAGCTCGTCAAGCGTAGTCGGCTCGTCGCAGAGGAGTCGGTGCTTGAGGAGGGTGCCTTCTCGGCACCCGGCGGTGAAGTACTCTATAGCTTGGATCTCGTGCACTCCCTCGCAGGAATTGCGGAGGTCGGCCCACCGCGTGAGGTAGTCGCGAGTCGATTCGTTGGGCCCTTGGACGCACAAGGAGAGCTGTCGGGGCTTAGGAGCCCGCTTGTAGGTGCTGGTGAAGTTACGTATGAAGGCTTCAGTGAAGTCTAGCCAGCTGTTGACACTTTGAGGCTTGAGGCTGTTAAGCCAGGTGCGCGCCGTGCCTTGGAGCATGAGGGGCACATATTTAACGGCAACACGCCTGTTGCCATTCGCGATGCTAACCGTGGTGGAGTAGTCAATCAACCAATCTTCTGGCTTCACGGAGCCATTGTACTTGGGCATGTCTCTTGGGAGTGAGAACCCTTTGGGGAAGGGCTCGACGCGGATGCGGGGGCCGAAGCAAGACGGGCCGACATCATCTTCTTCTTCCAGGGCCAAGGATCGTGCAAGGCGGTCGATCCGGTGGCGGGCATCATTCTCGCCGACTCCTTCGCAGCGACCCAGCCGGCCGCCGAGAGTCGGGTGCGTGACAGGCAGCGGGGTAGGGTATCTCACCCCACGAGGCGGAGGAGGAGGAGGGTTGCCCCGCCACTCCACGGCTCGAGGGCGGCCCTCGGCGTCATGCTCGATGGAGATTCGAGTCTGGCTGCGGCTGGCAGCCGGCTCCTTTTCTTTTCTCGCGCGGGTGTTGCCTGCGGTCGGTGTTCGGGACGTCGCGCCATGCTCTCGGCGCGGGGGAGGATTCCCGGCGCGAATGCCGGCTTCATGCCGCTCCGTGGCCGCGTCGATAAGTTGCTGGATGCGTCTGGTCATGTAAGGGAGCTCATCAAGCCCCATCCCATTCAACTCGTCTGCGGCCGCCTGGGCGGCGCGCAAGTTCTTGAGAGGCGTGGCATAGACTGGGTGGTCTGCTCCCAGCATGTCAGCGATAGCCGCGCCGTGTTTCTTGACGATACCGACACGGCTCGGCCCGTCAGGAGGCGGCGTGCCGAAGGCGGCTCGGTCGACCTCGCGCTGGTGAGCCTCGGTGAGGCGTCTCATGGTGGCGAGCTTCTGGCCCTCTGCAACGAGGGCGAGGCGGCGCGCCTCCAATGTCTTGGCGTCCGCGTCGGCCCGGACAGGAACGGACAAGTCGTGCAGCGCCGCCTGCAGAGCGTCATGGGCGTTTTCGCCTGAGAAGGCGCCATGGCTGATAACCAGTACCTCGGTAATGGCACTGCCGCTGCTGTCGGCTTGAGGAAGAGGGTCGTTGATGACCACCACGTTGGTGGGTAAGGCGTCAAGGGATGCCGTGTCGGAGTCGACAAGCATCGGGTCGGTGGAGCCAACCGACTCAAAGTCCGCGGCAAGCTCGCCGGAGACGTGGAGTTGATCGACGAGGCTGACGAGGTGGCTCTCGGGGCAGTCTGTGCCCGCATCGGATGCGGGCTCGTCAGAGATGCGAGCCTCGCCAAGAAGATCGGCGAGGCAGATCGCCGCGCAGGCATTGGCGATGTCTTGCAGCGCGTCGGGGAAAGCTCCATCGGGCGAGCCAGGCTGGCTACGCACGTTGGGAAGGAAGAGGGTTCCTGTCTAGAGCAGGTCTCCGGACGACGGTGCACCTGGCCCCACGGTGGGTGCCAAATGTCGGGTGGTTGGTGCGACATATGCCAATGGATGGCTTATCATTGTGGGAGCCAATAAAACATCACCGGTGCCTGGAAACGGGATAAGGCGAAGACATGCACGCCGGCGAATCTTACCCAGCTTCAGGGCTCTCCGTGGAGATAACACCCCTAATGCTGCTCTGCGGGGTCTCCGCATGATCACTAGCTCGGTGGGTTGCTACAGAGTGCTCCTTGAGCTGTTCGGTGGAATGATGAGGGAGGGCCAGGCTAGCCCGCTCCTCTTCTCCTTGTGTCGTCTAAAATCTATCCAAATATTCCTCCCCTGCATGGGAACCCTGGGGGTTTATATAGGCCTACCCGCAAGGGTACAATGGTAATCCGACTGGGCGTGGGCCCCAGCCGTCTGTGTCTACGCCCGCCCGCTTCTCTATCGACTGGTGGGGCCCGCCGACTGCTAGGCCCGCCGGCTACCGACCCTTTGGCCGACAGGCCGGCCCACCGCTCGGGAGTCTTGTCGGGGGATGGTTACTGTTACCTTGCCCCTGGTGACGATGGCTTTATCGTGGTAAGTATGGCTACAGTGCCGCCGCGAGGCGGCTCATCACTGTAGCCTTACCTTCTCTTGTCTCCTTAATGAAGCACCTTCTTCGAGGGAGAGAACTGGCCGGCTGTGGGAAGCCTGGCCGGCTGTGGGAAGCATGGCCGCCTACGGAACCCAAAATAGAAGAAGACTACCCCAAATGCTACACAGATCCCCGATCGTCCCAACTGGGCTCCACTACTGATCAACTAGAAACGGAACAACAAAACGAACATGAACTTTAACGATCTCCTCCTTGAGCTTGGTTGCGTCACCTGCATGGTCTCATCGGCACCTACAAGCTGGTTTTGGAAGTATCTGTGAGTCACGGGGACTCAGCAATCTCGCACCCTCGCGATCAAGACTATTTAAGCTTATCGATAAAGGTAAAGGTATGAGGTGGAACTGCAGCAAGCGACTAGCATATATGGTGGCTAAACATATGCAAATGAGAGCGAGAAGAGAAAGAAAGGCACAGTCGATAAAACTATGATCAAGAAGTGATCCTAAAACAACCTACGTCAAACATAACTCCAACACCGTGTTCACTTCCCGGACCCCGCCGAGAAGAGACCATCATGGTTACACACGCGGTTGATGTATTTTAATTTAAGATCAACTTCATGTTTTCTACAACCGGACATTAACAAATTCCCATCTGCCCATAACGGCAGGCACGACTTTCGAAAGTTCAAATCCCTGCAAGGGAGTCCCAACTTAGCCCATCACAAGCTCTCACGGTCAACGAAGGATATTCCTTCTCCCAAGACAACCCGATCAGGCTCGGCATCCCTGTTACAAGACATCCTCGACAATGGTAAAACAAGTCCAGCAACACCACCCGAATGTGCCGACAAATCCCGATAGGAGCTGCACATATCTCGTTCTCACGGCACACTCAGATGAGACATCCTACGAGTAAAACCAACCCTCAAGTTGCCCCGAGGTGGCCCCGCAATCTACTCGGTTGGACCAACACTCAGAGGAGCACTGGCCCAGGGGGGTTTAAATAAAGATGACCCTTGAGTCTGCAGAACCCAAGGGAAAGAAAAGGCTAGGTGGCAAATGGTAAAACCAATGTTGGGCATTGCTGGAGGAGTTTTATTCAAGGCAAACTGTCAAGGGGTTCCCATTATAACCCAACCATGTAAGGAACGCAAAATCCGGGAACATAACACCGATATGACGGAAACTAGGGCAGCAAGAGTGGAACAAAACACCAGGCATAAGGCCGAGTGAGGGAGTCCTGGATTAGGGGGTGTTCGGGTAGCCGGACTATACCTTCAGCCAGACTCCTGGACTATGAAGATACAAGATTGAAGACTTTGTCCCGTGTCCGGATGGGAATTTCCTTGGCGTGGAAGGCAAGCTTGGCGATGCAGATATTCAAAGATCTCCTACCATTGTAACCGACTCTGTGTAACCCTAACCCTATCCGGTGTCTTTATAAACCAGAGGGTTGTAGTCCGTAGGCAATCAACTCCATATACAACAATCATACCATAGGCTAGCTTCTAGGGTTTAGCCTCCTTGATCTCATGGTAGATCTACTCTTGTACTACCCATATCATCAATATTAATGAAGCAGGACGTAGGGTTTTACCTCCATCAAGAGGGCCCGAACCTGGGTAAAACATCGGGTTCCCTGCCTCCTGTTACCATCCGGCCTAGACGCACAGTTCGGGACCCACTACCCGAGATCCGCTGGTTTTGACACCGACATTGGTGCTTTCATTAAGAGTTCCTCTATGTCGTCGCCTTTAGGCCCGATGGCTCCTTTGATCATCAACAACGATGCAGTCCAGGGTGAGACTTTGCTCCCTGGACAGATCTTCGTCTTCGGCGGCTTCGCTCTGCAGGCCAATTCGCTCGGCCACCTGGAGCAGATCGAAAGCTACGCTCCTGGCCATCAGGTCAGGTTTGGAAGCCTAAACTACACGGCTAACATCCACGGGGACTTGATCTTCGATGGATTCGAGCCACAGCCAAGCGCGCCTCACTGTCTCGATGGGCATGATATAGCTCTGCCGCCGAACAGCGCCTTGGAGGCCGCATATGCATCGGTTTTGACCATTGATTCGGAGCCTACTGCGCCGATCGAGGATCAACGGTTGGACGCTGCCTCAGGGGCTCCGATCTCAGAGGCGATCGAGCCGAACGCTAGCCCCGCACTCTGCACTACCCGTGACTCCGAGGATCCGGACTCCTCCCCGGACCCTGAACCCCCCACGCCCCTGCCAATCGAATCCGATTGGGCGCCGATAATGGAGTTCACCGCCGCAGACATCTTTCAGCATTCGCCTTTTGGCGACATCCTGAATTCTCTTAAGTCTCTCTCTTTATTAGGAGAGCCCTGGCCGGACTACAGTCAGCGAGGGTGGAATACGGACGATGAGGAAATTCAAAGCCCACCCACCACCCACTTTGTAGCCACTGTCGACGATCTAACCGACATGCTTGACTTCAAATCCGAAGACATCGACGGCATGGACGACGATGTAGGAGACGAACAGGAACCAGCACCTGTAGGGCGCTGGAAGGCCACCTCGTCATATGACATATATATGGTGGACACTCCAAAAGATGGAGATGGCGATGGAACAGTGGGGGATGACGCCCCCAAGAACTAGCCAAAGCGTCGGCGTTAGCGGCGCCACTCTAAATCCAGCCAAAACAAAAACGGTGATTCTGGCACGGGAGATAATACTACCCCGGATAGCGCCGAAGAACACCCACCTCAGCAAGATTCAGCACAGGAAGATGGAGAAGCCAGCCCTCATGAGAGAGCGGCAGATCGAGAGGTCGAGGATGATAACTATACGCCTCCCTTCGAAGACGAGGCAAGCCTCGATGACGACGAATTCATCATACCATCAGACCCCGCCGAACAAGAGCGTTTTAAACGCAGGCTGTTAGCCATGGCAAGTAGCCTCAAGAAAAAGCAGCAACAGCTTAGAGCTTCCCAAGATTTGCTAGCTGACAGATGGACTGAAGTCCTTGCGGCCGAAGAGTATAAACTCGAACGCCCCTCCAAGAGTTACCCGAAGCGCAGGCCGCTACCCCGATCAGAGGAGGAAGCACCTACATCACCAGCGCATGACATGGTAGACCGGCCACCTCGCGGCCGCGACAGAGAGGCCTCTCGGCCCTCGACCCAAGCCATGCCCCGACGCCGCTCAACTAAGGCACGGGAAAATGCGCCCGACCTGCGAGACATACTGGAGGATAAGGCAAGACAAACAAGATCGATCTACGGATCGCGCAGGCGCCCTACGGCATGTGACAATGATCTTCACTTCGGATACAACAAATCCGGCCAGGCCGAACACAACAGACATAGCTCTTCCGAGCTGCGTCGTGATATAGCCCAGTACAGAGGCGCCGCACACCCGCTATGCTTCACGAATGAAGTAATGGATCATAAAATCCTAGAGGGTTTCAAACCCATAAACATCGAATCATACGATGGCACAACAGATCCGGCGGTATGGATCGAGGATTATCTTCTTCACATCCACATGGCACACGGCGATGATCTACACGCCATCAAATACCTCCCGCTCAAACTTAAAGGACCGGCCCGGCATTGGCTTAACAGCTTGCCAGCAGACTCAGTCAGTTTTTGGGAGGACCTGGAAGCCGCATTCCTCGAAAACTTCCAGGGCACTTACGTGCGACCGCCGGATGCCGACGACTTAAGCCACATAATTCAGCAGCCAGAAGAATCGGCCAGACAATTCTGGACACGGTTCCTAACAAAGAAAAACCAGATAGTCGACTGTCCGGACGCAGAGGCCCTAGCAACCTTCAAGCATAACATCTGCGACGAGTGGCTTGCCCGGCACCTGGGACAGGAAAAGCCGAAATCCATGGCAGCCCTCATGACACTCATGACCCGCTTTTGCCGGGAGAAGACAGCTGGCTAGCTCGCAGTAACAACTTATCAAAGAACCCTGGTAATTCGGATACCAAGGACAAAAGTGGCAGGACACGTCGGAATAAGCAAAAACGCCGCATTAACAGCGACAGCAATGAAGACACGGCAGTCAATGCCGGATTCAAAGGCTATAAATCCGGTCGGCGGAAAAAGCCATTCAAAAAGAATACTCAGGGCCCGTCCAGTTTGGATCAAATACTCGATCGCTTGTGCCAGATACATGGAACCCCCGAAAGGCCAGCCAATCACACTAACAGGGATTGTTGGGTGTTCAAGCAGGCAGGAAAGTTAAGGGCCGAAAACAGAGACAAGGGGCTGCACAGCGATGACGAGGAGCCCAAGCCGCCGAACAACAATGGACAGAAGGGCTTTCCCCCACAAGTGCGGACGGTGAACATGATATACGCAACCCACATTCCCAAGCGGGAGCGGAAGCGTGCGCTACGGGACGTATACGCGATGGAGCCAGTCGCCCCAAAGTTCAACCCATGGTCCTCCTGCCCGATCACTTTTGATGGAAGGGACCATCCCACTAGCATCCGTCATGGCGGCTTCGCCGCATTGGTCCTCGACCCAATCATCGACGGATTTCATCTCACAAGAGTCCTCATGGACGGCGGCAGTAGCCTGAACCTGCTTTATCAAGATACAGTGCGGAAAATGGGCATAGATCCCTCAAGGATTAAGCCCACAAGAACGACCTTTAAAGGCATTATACCAGGTGTAGAAGCCAACTTCACAGGCTCAGTAACACTTGACGTGGTCTTCGGATCCCCGGACAATTTCTGAAGCAAAGAGTTAATCTTTGATATAGTCCCGTTTCGCAGTGGCTATCACGCCCTGCTCGGACGAGCCGCACTTGCAAAATTCAATGCGGTGCCGCACTACGCATATCTCAAGCTCAAGATGCCAGGCCCTCAAGGAGTAATTACGGTCAACGGAAACACCGAACACTCCCTCCGTACGGAGGAGCATACGGCGGCTCTCGCAGCAGAGGTACAAAGTAGCCTTCTAAGGCAATTCTCCAGTCCGGCCATTAAAAAGCCAGACACTGCCAAGCGCGCCCGGAGTAACCCACAGCAGGACCGCCTGGCACACTCCGAGCAAGCGTAGCAATGCGGCCCCAACCTCAGCCTTCGCGACATAGCGAAACCAGTACCTCGCGTACATAACTACGCCCTTGAAATACCATGGGCACAGGTGAAGGGGCACAATAACGGCACGCCCAAAATACGGCTTAAAACGTACTAGGGGCTGTCGGATTCTTTTTTTAATTTTTTCTTACTTCCAGGACTCCTTACTCCGGACGACCTGTTCAGCAATTCGACTGCCGCACAAAGGATGCAAGATCCAGGGAGGCAGACAAGCCATGCCGCATTATGGAACTCCCAGGTGGTCTCTATTACGAGCGATATACCTGTTTTAAATACAATTCCGCGGCCTGCCCCTGGTCAGGACATACCGAATAGTCCAATATCTTTTGCTTACTGCACTATTTGTATTGTTTGGCTTTGATAAATAGCCTCTCTATAAACAATGCATAGCTTTTGTCTATTTTCTGCATTACTCTCTTTTATATATGTTCATTAATGACATGTTGCACCCGTACACCGTGGTACGGCAAGTACGCCAGGGGCTTCAGTACCATTTAATATGGTGTGAGAAGTCCGTACACTTTCACAAGTGCGGCACCCCGAACTTATAGCACTATATGCATCGGCTCC
Source organism: Triticum urartu (assembly GCF_056163025.1). NCBI lineage: Eukaryota > Viridiplantae > Streptophyta > Magnoliopsida > Poales > Poaceae > Triticum > Triticum urartu. The sequence goes on from NC_141873.1 coordinate 83,752,243, forward strand.
GAATCATGATTTGGGTCAATAGTTGGGTTTGCCCGGCTCCTATGTTTTGGTGCCTTACGTTCCACTATATCGGCTAAGGTAGCACTAGGAGAACCACTGCGATTGTGCCCCGGTTGAGCTGGGTTAAGCACCTCAGTGGAGAAAGCTAAAACTGACTTTCATGATGAGGCGAGAGACCGGTCGCTGTTCGAGAGGTTTTTCGAGTCCCTAAAGACTTATGCCGCTTCGAGCGAGGAGCCGGATTTGTCCGGCCAAGGCGTGGATAGCGCCCCGAACTCAGTCTTCCGAACTAGGGGCATCGCTGAAATTTAAAATTATAAAGTTCTATGGCTAAGTGAGAGTGTTCAAGCATTATATCCTGATTGCCTAGTTCGTTGTGCTTAGCACCTCCCTCGAAGGACCCAACTATGGGAAAAAGAGCGCTCAGGTTTATCCCGAACACCCCAGCACTAGTGGCATGGGGGCAGAAGCCGACGACTGGCCATCTCTCAATTTTTTGATAAACGGCCGCACAGAAAATAATATTTTAAATTCAACAAGCATTGCTTAAGCGCCCATGAACAAGTTTTCAGCGCACAGGATAAAAACGAGCGAGTTTATTCAAAAATTACATCCTTGGTACATTCATCTGCCACAAGGCGGGCACCCGCAAGAACATCCTTGTAATAGTTCTCGGGCTTGCGATGCTCCTTCCCCAGCGGTGGCCCGTCCTTCACAAGCTTCTCACCGTCCAGCTTACCCCAATGCACCTTTGCACGGGCAAGGGCCCGACGGGCACCTTCGATGCAGACGGAGCGCTTGATGACCTCGAGCCTTGGACAAGCCTCCACCAGCCGCCGCACCAGCCCGAAGTAGCTCCCAGGCAGGGCCTCTCCAGGCCACAGTAGAACTATGAAGCCCTTCATGGCCTGTTCGGCCGCCTTGTGGAGCTCGACCAGCTGTTTCAGCTGGTCGCTCAAGGGCACAGGGTGTCCGGCCTCAGCATACTGAGACCAGAACACCTTCCCGTCGAGCTGCCCTCTTCAGCTTGGTAGAATGCGGCGGCGTCGGATACGCTGCGGGGAAGATCTATGAATGCCCCTGGAGAACTCCGGATTCGGGTAAGTAACAAGTAGTTTACTTTTATATTTCTTCTTTGCATAAAGAATGCCTTACCCGCTGCTATCTTCTTCATCTCCTCCAACTCTTGGAGGGCCTTTCGGGCTTCGGCCTTGGCAGACTTGGCAGTCTCAAGGGCTGCCGCGAGCTCGGACGCTTGGGTCTTTGACTCAAGCTCCAAACTCTCATGTTTTTTCATGAGAGCCTGAAGCTCTTGCTGCACCTCGCCGACCTGAGCCCCAAGTTTCTCTCGCTCGGTGCGCTCCGCGGCCGTTTTCTTTTCGGCCTCGAACAGCGCCTGCTTGAAGGTCGCCACCTCAGTCATGGCCCCTATAATAAGCAGCGCAATCCTGTTATTTTTTGGAATCACGCCTCTCTATAGGCACCTTTTCTGTAAGGTATTTCCTACCTTCTTTTTCCGCGAGCTGCCGCTTGGCAAGGACGAGCTCTTGCTTGGTCCGCTTGAGGTCCTGTTTCAGGACACCCACCTCCGCAGTCAGTGCGGCGGTGGATAGCAGCGAAGCCTGCACACGCATATTGACTCTTTATTGTTAGACTCCTGCGAAATTTACTAGATCCTCTATTCGGCTTTTCTTTCCGAACGCCAAACAGAGCATCAGGGGCTACTGTCTATGCGGTACTATTTTTATATATGTTTACTTACCTCGAAGCTTGTTAGAAGGCTAGCGCAAGCTTCAGTCAGTCCGCTCTTGGCGGACTGAACCTTCTGGATCACCGTACTCATAATAGTACGGTGCTCCTCGTCGATGGAGGCGCCGTCAAGCACCTCAAGCAGATTGTCCGGCACCTCCGGTTGGACGGAGGCCGCCAGCTCAGAAGGCTTGCTCCTCTTGGAAGGAGTTCGCCTACCGTGGTCCGGAACTGTTGAAGATTCCGGCGCGGTGTCCGGCACAGAGCCGGACTTGGAGCCCTGGGGGGTCTTGTCCCCTTTACTCCTGGGGTCCGGGAGGTCGCCTTGTGGCTCCTCCAGGACCACCTCCTCCTACCTCGGAGCTCGTTGCGACGCCACTTCGGTGTCGTCCGCAGTGCGGGGGGAGACAGCGGGCAGAACTGAGTTCACGTCTGATGAATCCAGGGAGCCGCTCAATGACTCGTTGAGTTCGGCCCGGGGCGGGCTGCATAATTATGTTCGACATTAGGGAAAGCTGTGCGACAAAGGAACGTCATGAGTTACTTTGATATCCGAATACTTACGATTTCGCCGGACGCTTGGCCCTATCTGGCCACTCCTCTTCGTCCTCTTCGGCGTCGGGGGAGTAGTTTGGCGGAGGGGTCTTCCTCTTCCTGGACCCTTCGGCCTCCCCCGTTGGGGCGGCCTTCCTTTTCTTTCCTCCCCCCGCTGGAGGGGGAGAGTTTTTTTCTTCCTCCTCCTCGTTCTCACGGGAGGAGAGCGTCTCGGACTCGTTGGATGACGAGTCCGACACCACCACATTACGGGCACTCTTTCGAGTCCCCGTGGCCTTCTTCTTCTTGTCCTTCTTCTCCGGCACCACATAAGGTGCCGGAACCAGCAGCTTCACTAGGAGAGCAGGGGCTGGGTCTTCGGGCAAGGGAGCCGGACAGTTGATCGATCCGGACTGCGCCTGCCAAGCCTGTCAAAGGTGAGGGAGTTTAGATCCCGCATAGAGTCAGACTATGAAAAAACTTAACATCCTATAAAAGGTGAAAATAGCTTACCTCGCTAGCGTGATGCCGCGAGCTGTATCCGCGGTCCTCGGAAGTGGATGTGGGAGCCTCAGCGCCTTTGGTTAGCACCTTCCAGACGTCTTCATACATCGTGTCGAAGAGCCTGTTAAGGGTTTGGTGCTGCGCTGGGTCGAACTCCCATAGATTAAAGTCCCGTTGTTGACACGGGAGGATCCGGCGGACGAGCATAACCTGGACTACATTGACGAGCTTGATCGGCTTGCTCACCAGGGACTGGATGCATGTTTGCAGTCCGGTCACCTCTTTTTCGTCGCCCCACGACAGGCCCGTCTCTTTCCAGGACATAAGCCGCGTGGGGGGTCCGGATCGGAACTCGAGGGCTGCGATCCATTTCGGATCGCGCGGCTCGGTGATGTAAAACCACCATGATTGCCACCCCTTCAGGGTCTCCATGAAGGAGCCCTCGAGCCATAGGACGTTGGCCATCTTGCCCACCATGGCGCCTCCGCACTCCGCCTAGCTGCCGCGCACCACCTTGGGCTTGACGTTGAAGGTCTTGAGCCAGAGGCCGAAATGGGGGTGGATGTGGAGGAAAGCCTCGCACACGATGATAAACACCGAGATGTTGAGGACGAAGTTCGGGGCCAGATCGTGGAAATCCAGGCCATAGTAAAACATGAGCCCCCAGACAAATGGGTGGAGTTGGGTGGAGTGGAAAACCCAGTCCGCAGAGGAAGTGGGGAAGGAATACTACCCTCTCATGGGGTCTTGGGGTGGGGAGAAGCTGCCCCTCCTCGGGAAGTCGGTGCGCGATGTCTTTGGACAAGTATCCAGCCTTCCTTAGCTTTTTGACATGGCCCTCTGTGATGGAGGAGACCATCCACTTGCCTCCCGCTCCGGACATTGCTGGAGAAGGTTGAGGTGGGAAGTGCGAGCTTGGGCGCTGGAGCTCGAGTGCGCAGGAGATGGATAGGCAAAGGAGGAAGAAGGCGTAGGTAAAAAGGTGGATCCTTATCCCCTTATATGGGCGGATGCGGTTGTGCATCCCCACCTGCCTAGTAAAACTCGCTTGCCTCCCAAGTGCCATGATAAGTGGCGCGATTGGATTACCCACGTCCGTATTGATGAGAATCCCGTAAAGGAGGTACACGATCTCTGCTTTGACAAGACGTGCCAAGGAAACCGCCTCGCAAAACAAGCTGAGGTGGAAAAGTAAAAATGATTCGAGTAAAGGACTTGGCTGTAGTGTGATGACGCACTGCGGAATACATCAGCAGATTTGATTTGTGTTAATATTATTCTCTCTATGGCAATATGTGGAAGCTTATTTTGTAGAGCCGGACACTACTCTTGGTGTTTACAATCTTCTATGAAGGACTTGGAGGAGGAACCCGCCTTGCAATGCCGAAGACAATTTGCACGCCGGACTCGTCGTCATTGAAGCCTGGTTCAGGGGCTACTGAGGGAGTCCTGGATTAGGGGGTGTTCGAGTAGCCGGACTATACCTTCAGCCGGACTCCTGGACTATGAAGATACAAGATTGAAGACTTCGTCCCTTGTCCGGATGGGACTTTCCTTGGCATGGAAGGCAAGCTTGGTGATGCAGATATTCAAAGATCTCCTACCATTGTAACCGACTCTGTGTAACCCTAACCCTATCCGGTGTCTATATAAACCGGAGGGTTGTAGTCCGTAGGCAATCAACTCCATATACAACAATCATACCATAGGCTAGCTTCTAGGGTTTAGCCTCCTTGATCTCGTGGTAGATCTACTCTTGTACTACCCATATCATCAATATTAATCAAGCAGGACATAGGGTTTTACCTCCATCAAGAGGGCCCGAACCTGGGTAAAACATCGTGTTCGCTGCCTCCTGTTACCATCCGGCCTAGACGCATAGTTCGGGACCCACTACCCGAGATCCGCCGGTTTTGACACCGACACCGAGCCTTCCACCCTTTACCAAGTATATAGATGAATTAATTAAATAAGAGATATTGTGATATCACAACAAAATATCCATGCTCCAAACAAGGAACAAGCTCCAATCTGCACCTGCAACTAACAACGCTATAAGAGGGGCTGAGCAAAGCGGTAACATAGCCAAACAATGGTTTGCTAGGACAAGGTGGGTTAGAGGCTTGGCTCAACAATATGTGAGGCATGATAAGCAAGTGGTAGGTATCGCGGCATAGGCATAGCAAAAGAGCGAGCAACTAGCAAGCAAAGATAGCAGTGATTTCAAGGATATGGTCATCTTGCCTGAAATCCCGCAAGGAAGAAGAACGAGTCCATGAAGAAGACAAATGGACGTAGTCGAACGGGTCCTCACAAACGCGAGGTTATCGGAACCAACCCGAAGAAGCAACACCGGAAAGAAGCACACAACATAGTAAACAACCAACACATGAACATGATATGATATGCGGGATGCGGTATGTGATGCGTATGCATGATTTGGAAAGGAATTATAGAACCTGGCCTCAACTTGGAAAACCAAGAGTGCCACTGGAAAGATGAGTTGATTTTGGTTGAAATCGATATAAAGATCACAGGAATCGGATGCACGGTTTGGAAATGGCAAGCAAAACAAATATGACACCGGTCTACGATAAGCAGCAAGTAGCCATCTAAATGCATCAAGATAACTATGCTACAACACTCAAACATGACAACAAAATGCATGGCAGGGATCCACTCATGAAGCTTGACAAAAGATGAACACTGAGCTACGGCTAATTCATCCATTAACAGGTTCAAACAAGCATGGCAAAAGGGCCAATGATAACAGGTTTCAGACTTAGTGAAATTAACACAAGTCTGGAATTTTATCATCAGGAAACAAACTTTAGAGCATGAAAACTACAAGCTACAGGAACATATCATGTCAAAGCAAGGCATCAAGGCATGGCATGAAGCTATTCAAAGCACATAACAAAAGACCCTTAGTGACCTTGAGACAAAAGGAATCAGAAAATACAATTACAAGCATGTGAACATAGCAAAAACATAAACAGATTCAGACTTAGTGAAAAACTGGAGCATGCAAAACAGTTAACGAGTAAGCATGTTTACGAGCTCGATGCACTCACTACAGAGAATGGCATGACAAATTAAGCATACACCCATCAAGAAGACATGGCATAGAAGCTAGACATGGCAAGAACAACAACATAGCATGCACGGATCAATAGCAACATCCTCGACAAAATAGCTAAACATGTCAACAATCTGCCAGGATCATTTTATAGCAAAAGTAGAGCTCGATTCACTCAAGCTAGGGTGCTCCATAAATGCAACCAAAGACATGGATGGATGGAGAACCACAATATTAACAAAACATCCTTACTGATTATCCTCAAAAGAGGCACGGATTACTAGGAAACAACATGAACATATGGCATAAAAACAAAAAGAGGACAAGGACAGTGAAATTCAAAGTCCCTGAAATCAGCATCATTGAGTAAGCTACTTTGCATGCTTGTGCTAGTCACCACAAGGATCACAAAAATACATGGCATACACCCCTGTAAAGATGGCATGGCATATAACAAAACACATGTAGAGCTCAGGATCATAGCATGCACACATTAATCATGGCAAAAATGTCAAAAGGCCATTTGCTGAAACATATCTGAAATAATCATCACATAGCCCTCTTCCAACAGCATTTCGGGCAACAAGATGAGCTCAAATTAAAATGATGCAGTGAGATGAAATGATGTACTCGTCGAGACGAACATTTTGATGTGCTACATGCACGAATCGGAGCTACGATGAGGAAGTTATGATGACATGAAAACTGCATAAAATAACCGGGACTTAGTCGAAAATCGGGAAAAAAACATAGCTGCTCACGTTGGGCCACACGGGCCGGCTCTGGCACGCTGCACCGCCCAGGTGGCAACAGTAGATGGGCCGCGGGGAGGCCCATGCGAGCGCGAGCTCATTCCCGAGCAACCACTCGACGCAGGGACGCAGGCGGCGCAGTCGGGGTTCGCCGGACTCCGGCGGACGAGGGCGAGCAAGGACGGTCGGATCCGGGCATGGCGCCCCCGGATCCGGCGACGACGAGGCCGGGCGGCGAGTGCAGCGGTGTCGCGCGGAGAGGAGGCGAGGCGCGGCGCGGTCGACGCGGCCGACGCGACCGGGGACAGCGTCACGGGGCGGCGGTGAGCTGGACTGGCGGCGCGCAGGTGAGGCAAGGCGGTGCAGGGCGCCGGAGAAGCGATGGGCAGGCGCGGGCGCCCGCGGGGCGGTGTTGGCGGCAAGGTGGGCTCGCGCGGGCCCGATCTGGGTCCCGTGGGCCGGCGGCGGGGCTGAGGAGAGAGAGAGGGCGGCGGCGGACAGATGGTGGTCTCTGATTCGCCCGAGGTGGCGGCGCGAGTTCGTCCGTCCGGGACGAACATGTCCGGCGGGCGAGAGGGGAAAAAGGACTAGGGTTCATCCGCGAATTTCGGGAGGGGAGCACATATTTATAGGTAGAGGGAGCTAGGAGAGTCCAAATGAGGTGCGGTTTTCGGCCACACGATCGTGATCGAACGGCCGAGATGATGGAGGAGGTTTAGGTGGGTTTTGGGCCACTTTGGAGGTGTGTTGGGCTGCAACACACACGAGGCCTTTTCGGTCCCTCGGTTAACCGTTGGAGTATCAAACGAAGTCCAAATGGCACGAAACTTGACAGGCGGTCTACCTATAGTAAACCAAGGCCTCATGACAAGTCTCGGTCTAATCCGATAACGTTTAACACCCGCACATGGAAAGAGGTAGAAAGGGACACCGGGTGACATAGGAGCGCCGGATTGCAAAACAGACAATGGGGAAAATGCTCGGATGCATGAGACGAACATGTATGCAAATGAAATGCACATGATGACATGATATGGAATGCATGACACTCAAGCAAAGACAAGGCAACAACAGAGAATAACTGGA